>NC_135487.1:127566116-127843640 GCF_052094955.1 Ictidomys tridecemlineatus | reverse complement strand
CCTCAGGACTGTCCCTGAGGCAGCACCCACCTTGGGCACTCTGCATCTTTCTCCTTGTCTTGTGTTGCCACCCGATGTCATCAATGCCCTTCTGCTTCGTGTCTGTGGCCCCCGCCAGAACGTGAGCCCAGGGACACCCGTGCCTGTGAGCATTTGTGGGGCCAGTGAACGTGGGCCTCCCGACCCACAGGGGAAGAACAGGGCTCTGACCTGGATGGCAGAAGCACGAGAGGGAGCAGATGAGGGTCCAACTGTCACCGCTAAATGCTCAGGACGCTGCTCGCCGATGACGTTTCTGCAGGTCAGGGTGGGCAGGGGTCAGGGTGGGCAGGGGTCAGGGTGGGCAGGGGTCAGGATGGGCAGGGGTCAGTGAGCAGACTCCAGGCTTCCCGCTAGGAGGCTGCCACTGTGGGTGGGCATTGGTGAGGCAGAGCTTCTCCCGCTGGGTGAGGGGGACTAGCGGGGTCCTCCCCAAGGCCTCTGACCACTGACCTTCACACGTCCTTGTCTTCTGTCTGCAGGTGATTCTGGGGCAGGCACAGCTCCTAGAGCACTGGATCAGCTGGTGGAAATGTCCCAGAACAAAGGAACGGGGTAATTAGCAGCTGTTGATTGATCTGGGCATGAGGGCGACTGTGCTTGTAGTGACAGTAGAACTTAATTAAAATCGGCTGGTTTGGCAGCTATTGAGATCCGCCTTGATCTCTGGTGCTCCACGCGGCCTCCTCTGTGTTACCAACAGGGCCTGAAATTCGAGGCTTGTTTTTGGGCGGCGTGATGTGCCCGCTGCGGTGTGGGAAGATGATCGTGTCGATTTCCCTCTGAAACTTATTTTCACAAACTGTCAGAATGGGCTTGTTATATTTATCCCTTAAATCATTAGGGAGTAATAATTAGACCAAAAATGGTTTTGAACGTTTCTGTACTACTAATTATTTTTAGCTTGAAGCCGCTGCTGATCATTGGTTTTGGGGGGTCAGGATGTAGAACTGTCTGAGGAGATTCTAAATAAAAGGGCGCCTTGTGTGCTTGGCCAGAGGAGGAGGATTTTTAGCGCGTGGCTGAGGCTGGTGGCAGGTTAGCAGGGAGGTAGGATGCAGGGGAGCAGGGAGATTTGCTTTGGGTCTCACTGGCTGGCAACAGTAGCTATCTTCCATGTGAGGCTCCTTTTCATTGTTTCACTGTGTGAACTTATTTAATCCCTGCAGCAGGTTCCATTGCCCTTCTCCTCGGCAGACGGGCCCATCAGGCAGCTCACCCAAAGTTCAGTAGCCAGTCAGTTCTAGAACCAGGACTGGAGGCCGTGCAAGACTCTAGAGCCCACGTTTTGAACCACTCTGCATACCGCTTCTGTTTCTTAAGCACCTACTATGCTCTGTCCCAAACAGATACTTGCCCAACAAAACCCTGACTTCAAGGCAGGTGCCGTCGTGACACAGAAGGGGAGACAAAGCCCAGAGAGTTCAGGATCTGCTCCGTGTGGTTCCTTGGGCCACTCACTCGGCGTCAAGGTGATCATCAGAAGACAAATGCGGCTCTGGTTCTGATGTGTGAATTTTGGGCAGAGACACACAAGAAACAAGAAGATATCAGATGGTAAGTGTCAGAATCAAAATAAGATGGTGTCATGGGGACTAAGGGACTTAGATAGGACTTAGGGAGGGCCCCTGGGTAGGGAACAGTCGGAGCCAGCCAGGGAAAGCCAAGAGGAAGAGCATTCCAGGAGGGGGGAGTGAATGCCCAGGTGTGAGCCCAGTGGGAGGCAAGAGCGTGCAGAGGGAGGCCAGGGGGAGGAGGATGGGGCAGAGTGGAGGGCTGCAAGCGCTGGAGGCCGAGGTCTGTTTCTAAGTCTGTTTCTAAGACAGATGCTGAGAAATGAACCGAGGGGTGCGCTGTGCTCTGAATTTTGCTTGTAAAAGCCTGTGTTTGCTGCTAGCTGTATTGGGGGGCAAGCGGAGAGCAGTGGGGGCCAGGTTTGGAGCCTGTCGCTATCATCCTGATAAAGATGGCAGTGGCTAGTCCACAGGGTAGGCAGGGACGGAGAGTGTGTGGCTCCCGGTGGCCCTGGGGAGGCGCTGGCTGGGCTGCTGGTGACTTGCTGTGAGGAGGTGGGGGGGGTGGACGTGTCCTGAAGGACTCAGGAGGGAGCAGACCCCAGGACCTTGGGGTGGGTCAGATTGGGACACGCCCCGCGAGGGCGCTGCGTCTCCTGTGCAGCGGCCATCTCCACGTGGGAACAGAAGGGATTCCGAGGTTGAAGCTCCAACTCTAAGGGTCCATGGTGAGTCCTTGGTACCCACAGTCATGGAGCTGGGACCGCCAGGAGAGAAGGGATACGGGGAAGGGACCACGTCTTGGGAAGTGCCAGTCGTTTGTAACAAAATGCCTGAGAAAATCAACTCAGAGGAGGAAAAAATCATTTTGGCTCACGGTTTCAGAGATTTCAGGCCGCGTTGACTTGCTAGAGTCCTGTACCGAGACACAGCATCATGGCTGAGAGGGTTGATGGAGAGGGAGAGAGACAGAGAGAGGAGGGGGGGGAGAGAGAGGGAGAGACAGAGAGAGAGAGGGAGAGACAGAGAGAGAGGGGGGGGGGAGAGAGAGAGAGGAGGGGGGGAGAGAGAGACAGAGAGAGAGAGAGGGAGAAACAGAGAGAGAGAGACAGAGAGAGGGGGGAGAGAGAGAGAGACAGAGGGAGAGAGAGGGAGAGAGAGAGAGAGGGGGAGAGAGGGAGAGAGAGAGAGACAGAGAGACAGAGACAGAGAGACAGAGAGAGACAGAGAAGGGGAGGGGAGAGAGAGAGAGGGAGAGAGACAGAGAGAGAGAGGGAGAGACAGAGAGAGAGAGACAGAGAGAGGGGGGAGAGAGAGAGAGACAGAGGGAGAGAGAGGGAGAGAGAGAGAGAGGGGGAGAGAGGGAGAGAGAGAGAGACAGAGAGACAGAGACAGAGAGACAGAGAGAGACAGAGAAGGGGAGGGGAGAGAGAGAGAGGGAGAGAGACAGAGAGACAGAGGGAGAGACAGAGAGAGAGGGGGAGAGAGAGACAGAGAGAGAGGGGGAGAGAAACAGAGGGGGGAGAGAGAGAGGGAAGGAGACAGAGGGGGAGAGGGAGAGGGAGAAGGTAGGCTCAGGGGCCGCCGTGGGTGTTGGTGGAGTGTCCCTGGCTGAGGGAGAAGTGGGGACAGCAGGTTGGGTTGAACCAGGGGGTGGGGGGGTGACGCAGCGGAGAGAGAAGAAAACCAGGATTTTCTGGCTCAGGGCTGTGGCAGCCGCTGGCCTCTAGGCCTTTCTGTTTCCGCCCTGAGGAGCCAGTCCTCCCTCTCTCCCTCCCGTTCCTGTCTCTGAGAGGTGGTGGCAGGGTCCTTCTAGTTGGGCAGCCCTGGCTGCCCTCTGGCCCTGGTCTGGGGAGGGCTGCGGAGAGGCCTGGCAGCGGGCCTGGCACCCCTCCCTGTTTCCGAGCACCCTTTCCGCGTCTCGGCCTGGCGCCTTCGAGGCCCGAGTGGCAGGTGCCTTCTCAGAAGCCAGCTAAGGTCCAGGTGAGCACAGGGGCTGCTCTGTCTCCAAACAACCTGAGAGGACCCGACAGAAATCCCCAGAACACCGACCTCGGGTGCCTCCTCTCCCCCTCCCCAGGCTTCGGGAGTCTTCCACGAAGGGGCCCCCAGACGTGGGGGGGGACTGCCTGCGGTGACGGCCACCTCCTCTACTCCCGGCCTCCCTCCCGGCTTTGTCCCCTGCTGACCCCTTTCTCTTCCTCTAGGGCACTTGCTTCCAAACGAGGACCCGGAGGCTGAGGAACGGCAGGAGTATTTCCTGGGTCCCTCTTGGGCTACCTGAGGCCAGGGGCGTGCTCCTCCTTCTAGGGCGTGATCTTCTCTTCTAGCGGGGACACAGCTCGTCCCTTGAGACCGAGGGCAGCCTTCCCTTCAGGTCCCGGGGAAAGGAGGTGAGCAAACTATAGAAGGGCCATCGGGTAAATGGCATTTGGGCAAATGACCCAAACATCATTTGGGTCCTCAGAGGGTGGAGCCTGGATGCCGCTTGCTGTGGGATGAGGTTTGCGGGACCCCTGCATCTGACCGTGGGGGAAGGCTGCGGGCCGCCCTGATGGACAGTGGATTTCCAGTGTGACGGTGGAAGCCCGTGGGGACCCCGTCCTAGAGGCCATGAGGTCATCGTGCCCCGCTGTCCGCTTGGTTTTTACGGTGACACCACTCTTCAGGCCACAGTAACCTGTGCTCCGACGTGCCGAGGACTCGCGGTTTGGTTTTGTGTTGGGAGGCCGCAGGTCTACGGACCACCTGTGACAAGAGCTCAAGTGGCAGGATGGAGGTTGGAGTGACATGTGACGCCCACACAGGGAGGAGCAGCCTGGGGACTGGAAGTGCACCCTGCACGGTGGACAGTCTACCCTTGGGTCATCTAGAGATTCTTCAGTCACCTCAGGCTCCAAGTGCACTCCGCGAGGGCTCCTGTGCCCGGCACTGGGCACACCACCCCCTCTCTCCCTCCTCCTGGCCGGGCGCTGAGGATGGACCAGGTGGGCTCCTGGGCTGTGGTCATGTGCATTGACCCCGTCGTTCACTGTCCCTGCGCAGTCCTGGGGAGCCTGGATGACCTCTGACCTAGCCCTTCATTCTGGAGAAAGGTGAGACGTCCCTCACCCTGCAGACATCAGAGACAGGAGATGCCTGTCTTGCGGCCTCTGGGACCTCCGCAGAGACTGGCCTGGGTGGTTCCCTCCAGTCTCCTGCTTTCAGTCTGAGCCATTTTCTGCATCGGCCCTGAGTAAAGCCACGGCTTGAGCATGGTTTTCACAACCAGGTTCTGGAACCCCAGGATCCCAAGAGGGACGTCAACTACTGCCCTGAGGCAGAGTTCTCTGGGATGGGGGGGGGCAGGATTCCCTTTCCTGCTAATGCCAGAGCCCCTCAGCTACCGTCAGCTTCATGTGCTTTGAGCTTGGTTTAATATTTTGTTGGAAAAGGGTTCTGCCATAAAAGAAAACTAGAACAGTGATAAAGGTCAGAGCACCACCGAACTCTTGTGGTGTGCTGTTCCTTTAAATCCCGACATCTCTGGGGGGGGGCCTGGAAATGAAGAGGTTCCTTCTTTGCCCTACCCCTTCTCAAGATGGGGGTGAGGTGAAAGGATGCTTTGGGGGTTCAGGAGAAGTGGAAGTGAAGACCTCCCACACACACACACACACACACACACACACACACACACTCTGGGAGCTGCTTTTCCAAGAAAAGTGCAGGGCGCAGTGGTGAGGGAGCGCCCCCCTGAGGGCGCCTCAGGTCACTGCAGGAAGAGGCGGCTGCTGGCCTGGGGAGAAGCTTCCCACTGGGGTTACTGGAAGGCAGCCCCCAAGAAGATGAGCCCCTGTCCCAGAAAGCAGCCCAGTCTACCAGGGGGGCCAGAGTGCGCCCCTCTGTGGCCCCCTGTGGCAGGGGATGCTTACCATTTGGGTGACTTTGAGAAAGCCCAAAAGTGACTCAGGAAAGTGGGTGATTTCCCTCCCCTGGTGAGTGAGAAGGCAAGGCTCAGGAGGGCGGCAGAGCAGGGAGACAGCGGCTGGGACAGGACCCAGGAGGACCCAGTGGGAGAACATTTAATGTTTGCGAGCAACCCAGGGTCTGAGGGCCGAACAGGAGGCAGGAGCTCAGGGAAACGCCAGAAAAGTGGGGTTTGACAGGCTGCCCTGCCCGGCCCTGCCCTGCCCGGACTTTCTGTGTGTGTGTGTGTGTGTGTGTGTGGTCATTGTTTTGTTTTTGATACCAGGGATCGAACCCAGGAGCACTTAACCACTGAGCCACATCCCCAACTTTAAAAAAAAAAAAAAATTTTTTTTTTTTTTATTCCCTTTAAAAAGCATTCTTTTTTAGGGACAGAGTCTCACTGAGTTGCTCAAGTTGTTGAGGCTGTCCTCAAACTTGTGGTACTCCTGCCTCAGCCTCTGGAATCCCTGGGATTACAGGCGTGTGCCTTTGTCCTCAGCTCCGCGTCTGCGTCTTAACCTCCGTCTCTCTAACTGAAATTCCCAAGAGCCAAGTGAGCACAATTTTCTATCCCCAGTAGGATTTCCCATTAGAGGATGCAAAATCCCAGATCCCTGTAATTATTTTAACAACAAAAATAAGGCCTCCTCCTTGCTCTTGCTTGGCCTCCCCCTTTCCCACCTTTTCGCTCTTGACCATCTCTTCTTTTCCGGAGGCAGGGGAGGAGCCGGAACTAGCAGAGACTTGTTGGGGAGCTGGTCTGCGGCCGAGGGCTTTCCTTGTGACCCCAGCTCCTTGCCTCCCTCCTTTGTGCTACCGGGAGCCACTAAGGTTTCCTTTTTTGTTTTTTTGAGGCGTGGGGGATGAGGATGGGACCCAGGGGCTCCTAACCACCGAGCCACACCCTTAGCCGTCTGGTGTCTCATTTTTATAAAGGGTTTCACTGAGTTGCTTAGGGCGGTGCTCAGTTGCTGAGGCTGGCTTTGAGCTGGTGATCCTCCTGTGCCACTGGGATCACAGGTGTGTGCCACTGTGCCCGGCTTGTTGTGTTTTGCATTTTAAGTGCATGTCAAGGGGTTCACTGACTCCTCAGAGGGGTCACTGGTGCTTAGAATTCAGTGGGAGCTGCCTCATATCTCCTCCCACCCCTGGGGTCCTGGCATGCCCGCTTCCTGGGCCTGGGATCCCTTTAGATGAACACACCGGAGTAACCAAGGGCTTGGGCGGCTGCTGAGGGTCCGATTCTATTCCCATCACATCTTAAGTGTGAAGAATGTAAGTACGGGGTACATCCAGCACCATCCCTCTCCCGTCTGCCTGCCCTCACGTCCCTCAGTGGACAAGGCCTGTGTGTGCCCAGCATTGGCTAGATTCCCATTTTGCCTTCACTTCCAGCTCACCTCCCAAAACGAGTAGGAATTCCTTGGTCACAGTCCCCCAAGTTGGCGTGAACGTTTTAAAGGAACACAGGGAGCTCCCACCAGGTCAGAAACCTGAGGAAGCCTGCGTGCCTTTTCCTGTCTCTTCCTTTCATGATAGGAGCCACCCTAACAGATTCTGGAGGATGAAAGGGCCCAAGGCCTCGTTTTCCAGATGTTCCATATAGAATCAGATAAAAAATATTGAGCTAGTGAGCACCATCTTGGCAAGTAAACACTGACATGTTTCACGCTTTTGGGGCGATGGACACTTCTTTCTGTTTACACCACCCCACCCCTCCCTGCCCTCTAACACTGATGCTGTGAGATTGAGAAACCGAGTCCGCGGGCTCTGGGCCATACAAACCCTGTTCAGGACATACGCGTGTACATTCAAAAAGAGTGTTTTGTTTCTCCTGCCTTCCTACTAGAGAAGAAAGTCCTTTTTTCTATGATATGGCCTTTTTAAGGTCATAAAAGGAATATGAGGTTTGCCAAGAAAAATGGAAGATTCTCATGGGGCTGGTGTCTCACGATCCGCAGTAGCTGGGCACATCTACTTGATGTCAAGTGAACATGAACCCATTATGTCTTATAAATAAGTTTATTAGAGCCAAACTATTTAAATAACTTTATTTGTTTCATCCTTTGGTAGATGAGAAAAATACATTACAAAATACATTATACAGAGGACAGCTCACAGTACACATTACTAAAAACACAATCTACATTCCAGCCAGGGCTGGTGATAAATTCAGAAGAAAGCCGCGGAGGCCTTGAAAACCAGATTTCAGCTCTATGGAATGAATTTTCCCCTTAGGTCCCCTCTTTATCTCAACCTCAGCATGTATTAGCACCCCTAATCAGGTGGGTATGGGCAGAGTTGGAGCAGCATTGAATGGGATTGGTGAACTCTCCATTCACCTAAAGCAGCAAGACATTAGAATCCCTGGGGATGGGGTGGGGGAGGGGAGAAGGGCCAAGTTAAAATTGCTGTCTTAAAGCATCACAGGATTCCTCCGGCCTCCTACAGGTTCCCAGGCAGCGGTCCCAGATCTGGGTTTCCTAAGACTTGGGTCTGTCTTAGCTTGTTTCTGGCCTCTGTTGTTTCAATCTTTACCCACTCTGCCCCAAAGCAAGCTTCCTGACAGGGAGACACGGGCAGCACCCGCCATATGCAAGGTCACGTCCAAACTTTTACAACAGCAGTACATACAGCACAGCACCACCTGCTCCAGCCCCGCAGACTCCCTCCACTTTCCTCCTGGCCCAGCAGTTCCTCACGCCTGGGGTAAGGACACAGGTCATGGAACAACCCACCTCAGAGCTAACCATTTCTAGTAGGACCAGCATCTTACAAGAAGGACTTGAAGGGGTCCACAATTCTCCAAGTCAGCCAAACTTACTTCAAGAGCCATCTCTCTTATACACCCCCATAAAGCAGGAGACAGGAGGAAGGTGAGCAGAGCTTACCACTGATCACAATCCAGGGCCAGTCAGAAGCCACTTCCTGGGAGGCAGAGGAGCCAAAGCACACTGCAGAGTTGTAGCTAGACAGCGAATGGCTGTGATTAGAAAAGACCATGTACACACGCAGGAGCCTGCGCCCCAGCCCCCTCAGTTCTCATAAAAGGATTTCTATGAAGCAGCCTCTTGAGCCTCCACATTTTCTGTTTCTTAGAAATTTGAAAAGTCTCTGAAACTAGAAGTGAAAAGCAGTCCTAAGAATCAAGTTCATCATACCAGCCTGCTACACCGTAAGTCAGCAGAGGCCTTCAGGAAACCTAGGGGTGGGCCAGGTGGGTGCTTCAGCTCCAGATTTCTTGGGTTAGCAGAGCACAGCCTCATGGCTACCAAAGCACAGTGGACCTGGCACCCCTCCCCCACCTCCCAAGCAGTCAGGGGATGGGGGTGGGGTGGGATGTGGGAATAAAAATAAAGATGAGTCAAGACCAGCATCTTCAAATTAACAAACTGTAATTGTTTTCCCAAAGATACATTTTTTTTCATACACATCCATCATACACTGTAACCAAAAAAAGCAGTGTACATGAAATAAGAGAAAATAAATTAAAAATCCATAGCATAGGTAAGGAGGCTCTAGTCTGGAGCACAGCTGAGTTTCCAGCAGTATAAGGAGGCTCGAGAGTTTCTTTTTAAGAATGCCTGCTAGCAAGGGTTCCAGCAAGGTGGTTGTTGGTCTGTAGTCAGTCTTGAGTACTTGGAACAGTTCTGTTTGTTTTTTTGTTTTTTTCCTTAGCGTTTAGAATAGCCATCATTGTCCTGCAATAGGCAGAGCTATCACGTCCAGGAAAAATGAGGGAGGGAACCACAGAGGCAGCGTGAGATCCAAATACAGCATTCAAAGGTATTGGTCCAGTGGTGCCTGGGGGAGGAGGAGGGGCGACGCTCCAGGGTTAGCCATCTTCCTTTGGGGGTGTGTACCAGCCTGCAAAGAAACACACCAGGTCAGCGAGGTCCAGGCCAGGTGCGCCCTCCCTGTCCCCGTCACCGTGGACATCTGCAGCGTCTCCAGGCAAGAAGGTCCTAGGGAGGCTGCCAGGTGCGAGAAGAGAGGTGCAGGGAAGCGGAGGCTGCCTACCTGGAGGTTGTAAGGAAAGGGAGAGTGAAGAGCCCAACCTGAGTGGTGAAGAGTCTTTCAAAGGGTGGTCAGGAAGAGGGCAGCACCAAGACTGCCCACGACACCACCTCCAGGCCTTCTCTGGAGAGTGGGCAGGTGTGGGTGAGTGGGTGGTAAGGCTTGGAAACCCAGAGGGACCTGGCTACGGGCCGAGTGAGAACCTGGGGTTGCCCAGCATCAGAGCTCCGGGCCCGGCTCCGGCCTCACCGTTTTTTTCGTGGATCTGCACCAAGGACTTGTAGGACTGCTGTGCTCTCGTCAGACTGTACTGAGACTGGGGAGAGAAGCCACCCGCTCAGACCACGCCAGCTGTGGCTCACTACCCCTCCCCTTCCACAGGCGGCCATCCGAGGCCCAAGAAGCCCGGCTGCCAGCGCGGTACCCTGGTAGCATGCTAAGGACCTCTGTCTGAGAGGTCCTTTGGGGACACAATCCCACAGCCTTCCCTTTCCTGACCTGAGCCCCCAAACCCTGAGGACACCCCTCAGCTAAGGCCCTGCTCTGTTCCCACTGTGGCCACCCCAGGCCCTCTCCTCCAACATTGCAGCCCAGGGACTGTGTCCCTGTGCCCTGAGCCTTGGCCACGATGCACTCGGCCCCAGCCAGCCTGCCAGCCCAGGCCCCTTACTTTGTTGGCTCCAAACTGCACTCGCGCTTTCCCCTTCACCAGTGTGGCACTGATCTGCATGATCACTGACTCTATGGAGTAGGCACTGCTCCAGCCCTGGGGACAGGAGGGACAAAGCGAGCGAGTCAGGACAGGGTTCCTGGAGACACCTTCCACTTCTCCAGGCGGCAGTGCCTCTCTACGGAAGTGCCCGTGCCCTTCCCTCCCAGGACAGCCACTACCTGGCAGGGTAACAGGGCCACAGACGCCTGAGCCCAGGCCGGGATGGGGAGGAAGCTCAGCTGTCGGGCCCCACCCAGGCTCTTGGGCCAACAGTGAAAGGGCCTCACCTGCTTGGTGAGAAGTTCCATGCAGATGGCACCTCCGCCCAGAACATACCTGCATGAGAAAGGTCGGTCAGTCAGGCCTGGCAAGAGCTTCCAGTCCCTGCTTCACCCTCTCCCTGACCCAGCCACTCACCCTCCAGAGAGAACTGGAGACACAACCCTGACGAACGGTGGGTCAAAGGGAAAGTTATCCTGAGAAAGACAGAGGCAGCGTTCAGGGAAGGAGACCGGCATCCTCACAAGCCCTAAGCAGACAGCAACTCGGGCCAGGGAGGGAGAGCTGGGGGAAGGCTTACCTTAAAGGAGAAATTGAGTAGGATGAAATCAGCTCCTTCCTTCTCTTTGAGGATTTGGAGATCATTGTGCAAAGCGCTGTCCTGGTCAACTCTGCGAAACAAGTCTGGGCTCAAACCCTTGTCCCAGTGCAGAGCCTCACAAGGGCTCCCCACCAACCCCCTCCTCCCCTGCGCCCCGGCCGGCCCCAGATACACATACCACTGCCCACACCCACTTCTGGGGACCTGCAACCCACATGCTGGCGGGACTGCCCGGACATCACCAGGTGTTCCACCCACCCGCTCCCGACCCCCTAGTCCCCACTCACTTGAGGAGTTTGACATTCCAATCGTATAGACTGTCATTCACGAGTTCAACTGCATAGTTTCCTAGAAAAGAGGAAGGGAAGTGTCAGTAGGACAGTACAGGTGGGGAGGGGTCCCTCAGACTGCTCCCTCTCACAAACAGAGGGAAAAAGATCAAAGGTCCGGGTCTGCTCCAGATGAATGCACACCCAAGCCAAGCCACTGGCTTTAAGGTGCTCCGTTCCTGACCGCAAGTTTGTCAACACTCATGTACCCCAGAACCTTGGGGCTTTGTGCACCATCTCATATCATATCCCATATCCACCTGAGGAGAAACTCCCGTGCAAGCCCTTCTCTGGAGCAAACTCACCGCCTTTGAAACTCTGTGATCGGTATATATCCCTGAGCTCCTTCATCAGCCGGTCAGTGGCCTGCACCGAGCCAGACACTGCACCCTGTGAGGGAGAAACAACAGGATATTCTCTGGTCCCACAGTCTGGAAACACACGTTACACCTCCACTGCTTGCCCAGGGCTTGCAGGACGATTAGATGCGAGCAGCTCCCTGCGTGTGCTGTGAGCTGCGGCCTACCACTCCCCAGGTAGTGCCCACCTCCCTCGTGCCCCGCCGCTCCCTACAAGGCACGTACATTTAAGTAATCTTGCCTCTGGTTCTTTTTGATCTTCTCTAGGATGGCCAGGTTCTCTTTTCCAATGCCATCGTCTTCGGATTTCTTGCCCTCAGCTGGCTCTTCCTCTTTCATTTCATAGTGATCTAGGTCTTCCGTGTCCTGGGCAGAGTGGGAGGGAGGGGAACAGAGGAGAAAGGGAGAAGGCTGTGAATGAGGACCGTCACCTTCCCAGTCCCACCTGGCCTGGAGCTCCAGGAGAAGCAGTCGTCTAGCAGTCCCACCACTCAGCACCCCCCTCGCTTCCGGAACAGTTCCCAGCCCTATCCCTCCACCCTGTGAAGGACAGGCACTTCTCTTCAGTTCTACAGCTGCAGAGCTAAGGTAAGGACCTATGAAGACTTGGCTTTTGCTCCCCAGGACAACCCTGCTTCACCTGCCCCTAAAACTCCCCCCTGGAGGCAGAATCTCTTTCCCAATTCCTAGCAGAATGACTTTGGCCCGACACTGTCACTGAAAGCTCATGTTTCATCAGGTGAACTGATGTACCCAGGAGTCCTCAGGGCCTCAGGTCCAGAGGAGAATCTGGGATTTTACTTCCTCCTCTCCCCCTACAAATGTAGGGCTTGAATCAGATCTTCAGAGGCACCCACTAACAAGAAGGAAATGAGAAAGGGGGTCCAGAGAGGAAGGCGGCCGAAGTCAAGAACAGAATCAGCTCTTTATTCAACCTATTCTAAGTGAACAAGTAGTTCACTATTCACAGGGGGAGGAGGCCAGGAGTTAGCCTTTCAGTCAGGTGTTCAGGGTGTAGTACACAAGGCTGTCCACTGTCTGGGAAGAGTAAATTTCATGTGTCACTAGCTGTCTGTCAGTCTTAAGACCCTTACAGACTTACAGAACTTGGGACATTAATCCAACACTCTAAACAAAGTGATCAGTGTCTTACCTGACAGAACATACTGACCTCCTGATTATTACAGTACCAGCTAACATCTACTTAATGTTTATTACACACCAGATCATTTCATCCTCACAACCATTATTGAATGTTATTCAACACTGTCTCCATTTTACAAATGAGTAAGCTTAAGTCTAGTAAGATATTAATTCTCATGCCCAAAGTCATAGAACTCTTGGCAGAGCTAAGCATTAGATCAAGTTCTATCTGGATCTGAAACTCAAATTCTTAACCATTACGCTGTATTCTGCAAAAGCATCCATGTTTTTAAAGAATATATTAGGTAAGTTACTTAGTACTCACCATATATTTTATATGCAATATTTTACTTAAGACAACCATATGCAGCATGCATTATAATCCCATCTAGCTTGATGAGATTAGGTGTACCTCCCTAGTTAGGATAGCCAGGATGCAAACTCAGTCTGAAATTAACCTGAGTATTTATTTGCACCTGATTGCCTTCATAGGAGGGATATGGTGCCTGTTTCCTCCACTACACTGGTCATTCCTCCTCGTCAGTACATTGCTTCTCTCTCCCTAGTTCTAGACTGGAGCTCTGTTTATGGTGGGTGATGAGTGCTGCTGACGGCAACAGCTTCCTGCCAACACCACCTGAGGTCGCAAGCTTACCTCAGGCATCTCCTCATCTTCATCTTCTGAAGATACTTCTTCCTGTGTGCACTGCAGTGGGGAGGGGAGGGAGATGAGATCAGAGCCCCAGTCACTGTGGAGTGCAGCCTCTGACCTACTCCCCTAAGCCTCCCGGTCTGGAAGCTATACACTCGCCCGTCTCTCCAACAGCCAGAGTCAGTGGAAGCAAGAGCCGGGATGACTTCCCTATCAGCCCATCATTTTCCTCCTACCATATGCCAAGGAATAAAAAAAGAAAAATGGCTCTTCTTGTCACCTACCTTGCAAACCCCACTTAATTTTCCTAAGAACCCTTCTTTTACTTGATCTTTTCTAGACTGATACTGCATTCTTGGCTCGAAAGAAAGGGCCTGAGTCCCCAGTGGCCACCAACTGCTACTTCTAAGGTAATGGTAAAATTCCCACTCCTTCTCAACCTCAAGGGTGGCAACAGATGCCGGAGAGGGGGGTTCGATAGGAGAGATGAAGCTACTAGTGTTCCACTCAGCTGGAGAAAAAAGAGGCTGAAAGTCACATGTGTGTGTATTTGGGGGTGGGTGGGTATGGGGAGAGGCTACTGCAGACCCGTCTCAGTTAACGTGTACTTATTGAGTGCTCTCTGTGGCACAACTCTGTACAACAGCCTAAAGCCCTTTAGCTGCTCACCTGCTCTGCTGGCAAGGGCTGATCCAGCATCTCCACATCAGGATGCTGAGGGAGGTTGTAGAGTTTACACAGGTCAGAGATGATCCTCTTCAGATGCTGCAAGAGCTGGGTTGGGGACCAGAGATATCAACACTTCTTTCCCACTCTAATATGGACAGCTGCACTGATAAACTTGAAGCTCGCATCCCAAACCAGCACCTAGCTCTCTAAACCCAATGGACCACAGGCTGTGGGAATGGCTCCTGGTCCACCAATCCTGCAGAGGATGGCCTCTACTGGGATTCACCTCTGGCTTCAGACAACTCTCCTAGGAAGTCTGCCCCACCATGTTCGGCCACTTTTCATATACAGCGCCCTTTCGCCGGGGACTTTATGACACAGGCCTCACAGACATATGTGTGCTCCTACCCCATGGCCCCCTCACCAGAGTATTCCCTTTCTTTATGTCCACCAGCCTCTCCAAGACAGCAGCCAAGTTAGGGTCATCAGATTCCACCGACCAGATGGGGGGCACAGCAGGGTATGACTCCTAAGGGGAAAGAGTAGGAAGAGCAGTCACAATGGGCAACTCTGGGAGGTGCCAGACTTTGCCTGCACCTGACCCTCAAGATTCTGGTCCCTTGGCTTGCCCACCTCAAGCCCTACACAGTAATAAAAGCCAGCTCAGCAGATCAGTATCTAACCAAGCAGCTTCCCAACCAAGCCAAGACTGGGAGAAAACAGTCCCTCAGAAGACTTTTCAAAGAAGCAACCTGGAACTTTTTCTTTCTGCCACAGCAAAAACCAGAGAAAGCAGGACAGCCACACTGCTAACAGCGAGGGACTCCTGATCTTCTGTCCTGCCTCTCCAAGTTCCAGACTTGGAGTTCTCCCACACCCAAATCAGAGTCCTCCCAAATCCTTCTGCTTTCCAAACTCCAGCAAAGGGAGGAGGGATCAACCTCATCACAATCACACTGCTGTGAAAAACGCAAGACTTCAGCTCACCAGGGAGGGAGGGACAAAAATAAAACTATATATTCAGAAGCTGAAAGAATATCGGCAAGAATCTCCCCACCCCATTCCCAAGAGAACCCCTTAAAGACCAGTTCTCCCCACCTCTCCCTTGGGAACCTGCCACCTTCTCTGTCCAGGCGTGGGCTGTGGGACTCCACATGGCAGGCTGGGAGAAAGAGGCCTACGCTGCTGACATTCCCAGCATTCCTGAGCCACGTTGCCAAACGCCTGACCAGACTCCCCTCTACCCAAACCAAAAGGGCTAGTTCAGGCCAAGTCTCCTTTATAGGGGCCACAAGGAGTCTAGCTGAGGAACCCCTAAATTAACTCCCAACCAAGGACAAAGATAGGAGATGGCCTCTAGCGAGTAAAAGGGTAGGTAGATGGGGCCAAACCTACCCGTTAAGGAGCCAGAAGCTTAACTTCACAACAAGACTAAACCTGGAGGCTTCCGCATGCCCAGGAAACCTTACCCACTCCTGGGATCTCAGCTCTGCCACAGCTCTAACCCTCAGTGCTGGAGGGGAAAAATATACACCAAAGACACTCAGGTCTTCACCTGACTAAGCCACTTCTGGTCTTTCAATGGTAACTTTTGGGGGGAGGATGGGAAAAGAGAGAAATAGGACACATGAGTTTTGGTGGGGCACCATCCAACCCAAGCTGAGGCTTACCTCACCAAACCTTGACCTGGTTTGACTGAGGAAAAGGAAAGAAAACACCGTGTCAACTGGATTCAGGTCCCCAAGCACCACAGAATTCGCAAGTCTGTCTTTCCCCAGGCTACTCCTATTCACAGACTGCCTGCCTGGATACAGCACTGTCCACCAGCTCCCCAGCTACACTTCAGCAGGGGGAAGACCACAACAGGGAATTCCAACCAGTGGAAGTGCTACCCCAGGTGGGACCACACATTACAAGTTATCAGAAAGCTAACCTCCTCAAGGAATGTTTGAGGGCAGAATAAGGCAGGACACATGCAAGGCGTCTCCCAGCCTAGTATACTTAGAATGAAACAATACCCACTGGGGAGAATAGAACAGTGTGCTCAGAATAAATGGGGTACCTTATGCACATCACAACACCATCACTACCAAGAAAGGAACCGACCTAAGGCAAATGGACATATCCACAGGGAACAGGGAGAGTGGAAGATCTGCTACCAGCTGAGGCAAAAGGGGAGTGTTAGAGGTTACACCAAAATAAAAGGGTATTCCAAGGAGTAAAGGAAGAGGAATCAATGTACTGCAAACTATCACTTGGTGAAATTCAGAGAGAAAAGAGGGTCTTCAAGAGGGATGCCTGGACAGGGATCCCACAGGTGGCAAACATCCCGAGTCAAAGGAACTACTGAGAGGGGTCCTCACTGACATGTGCAGAGTTCCAAGCGAGGTCTTTCCAGCTGGGGTCAGTGCAGAGGCCTGGAACCTAGTAATCAGAATGGGGAGGGGGGAAGGGGCATTCCCAGGTGAAAGGTAAAGTTGTAGAGGAGTAGCCAAAAGGAGCCCAAATCTTGAACCTTGGGATGTGGGTGGGTTCGTGGAAGGGGGGAGTCCAGGCGCCATATGTCGAGGTGTCCCTTGCTACCAGGGGTCATTAGGGAGGCTTGAGTGCCTAGAAGAACCTCAAGCTGCAGAAACAAGTGTAAACTAGAGAGGACAGAGACTCGAGAAGGGGCTTTGGCCTCCCAGGTCCTTCGAGAGCAAAAAGCTGTGTGGGGTGGTCCTGAGTCCTGACCAGGGGCCCCCGAGAGGCGCACGCGAGAGGGTCCTCACCGTGATGTTGCAGTGGATGCGGACGGGATCCCCGGGCACCGACCCCCGTGGGGGCAGATGCGGTCCGGGCGCGGCCCCCGCCCCGGCCCCTCCGGCCCCAGCCAGCAGGAACTCGCAGCTCAGCTCGTCCAGGCAGGCGCTGGCAATGCGGAAGCGCTCGTGGCCGCGGTGGAAGATGGACTCTAGCAGCTTCAGCTCCCGCCTCAGGCAGGGCCCCGGCCCCGGGCCCCCCCCTGGGCCGCCCCCGGCCCCCGGCGCCGCCCCCTGGCCCCCCAGCTGCTGCCCCGGCCCCGGCTGCTGCTGCCCCTGCGGCTGCGGCTGCTGCATCCTCCGCTCCGCTCCGCTCCGGGGCCGGCGGGCCGGGAGCCTCCGGCCTCCGCTCCGGGCTCCGCCGCCGCCGCCGCCGCGGTCCGCACTTCCTGATCCCCCCTTCGCCAAGATGGCGCCGCCGCCACCTCCGGGACAGGGCCCCCCCCTCCGCTCGCTGGCCCCCCCGGCCGCCGGAAGCCGCGCGCCCCTCCTCCTCCTCTTCCTCGGCGGCCCCGCCTCCGTCCCCCTCACGTGACCTCCCCGCTCTGGCCCTCCGCACGTGATCTCTCCGTCTTTCCCGCCCCCTTGTTCTCTCCTGTCACCCTCCACATGTGACCCTGGGCTGCGGGCTCGCCTCTTTGAGCGCTTCGCTGCGTGTTTACGTACGTCGTGCGTGCATGCGCGCCACGGCCCTGCGCCGGCGCTCCCTTCTCACGTGACCCGGCGCCGCGTGCTCCCAGGGGCTCCCCGCGCGGGACCCTGTTTCCTGCTCGGGGTCCTGTTTCCCCGCCCCCGAGCGGCGGCGAGCCTGCGGGGCGCTCCGTGGGCTGAGAAGAAAGGGGCGCCGTCTCCGCCGCCCGGCGCTGGGCCGCCCCGCGCTGGCCCCCCGCCGGCGCCCCTAACTTCTGGCCCCGGGGGCGGGCGTGCTGTGTGCACCCTCACCGGGGGCGTGGGGTCGGGGAGGAGCTGGGGACGGCGCGCAGGGGGCTCGGGTTCCCGTCCGGCCCCTGCCCGTGACTCGTGGGGTGACCTTGGGTTAACCACGGTCCTGCTGAGCTTGCTTCCCCGTCCACACTGTGACTCCGAAGAAGAGGATGGACGCTGCTTTGGCTTCTTGCTGTCAAGGGCGAGGAGCCCTGACGTGGGAAGCGATAGGCTCCTGGTGGGTTGTGTTTGAGGGGTAGGCAGCAGCTGCCCTTTGGCGCTTTTCAGATCCCTGAGTGTGGACGAGGTTGGGAGAGGGACTGCATGGGCTTCCTCCACAGAGTCATTGAAGGAGTGCATGGCTGGTCCAAACCCTTAGCCTGTAAGTAGAACGGAAAGAGGCAGACCCATCCCCAGCCCGAAGCCTAAATAGCTCACACCTTGTCGCAGTCAGTGGTCCTGGCAGCTGCCGGGAATAAGTGGCAGCGCCTCCAAGCTCTCGCTAGGTGGCACTGTCACAAAGGACAAAGCTGGCTGAGGTTCCAGAAATGGAGAGATGGTAGTTCTGCCAAGGGCAGGTGTCAGCTTGTGGTAGGGCCTGGTGAATGCTGCTGGGCCAACTCAGCGCTTGAGCCACTGAGCGTATCACCACCTTTCTTTTTCATTTTGGGCTAAAATGCTCTGTTTAGAAGCTAATGGTGTAACTTGGTGATCTGTACTGGTCTATTACTCTTTTAATAGCGTTTGCAGAAGACCTTCATCGGCCAAGTTCAGCTTTGGATATTTAGAAATTGTATATGTTCCTGGCCTTCCTGGGGGTGAAGTGTTTATCTTGTTTGGGAATCCTGAACAGTTAGCTGCATATCACTTTCATGTCTGGGTACCAGCAGGTAGCATAAGAATCTGTGATAAAATTTCCCATTTATTGAGCACTCCCTGAACCAGGGTATTTTTGTAAATATTTCTAAACTCCCTACTATATTTTGCAAGGCAAACATTTTTATCCGTGTTGTACCAGTGAGGGAGAAAGAGCTGCCCAGGGTATACAGCCAGGAAGCAGGATTCTTAGCTCTGTCTCCAAAGTCCCTGCCCTTCTACCTCACTCTTGCTTTCCACAAGAGCTTTTCACGTGTCACTTGATGCTAACCCTTCCCCAAGAAACCCACTCATGTAGCCATTTAGAAGATCCTGTATTCTAAGGGGTTTAATTAGAAAAGAAACATGAGAATACCACAATGTTGCACAGACCTCCAAGTCCCTCGGTAAGGAAACAAAACATGGTCACTGGGATGAGGTTTGCTGTCTCTTGTGGGTCTGTTCAGCATCTCAGCCCTCTGGCTGGGAGAGCCCTCTGGCATCTAGAAACCTCATGTGGAGTCATCTGAAATGACCCAACATCAGCACGGTGTCTAGCTGAAATGTAGAGTGTGGAAATGGAAAGGAAATGATGGATGGGCTCATTTAGTAAATATATGAGTGCTAGGGAAACAGCAGTTGACTAAAACAATCTCCAGCCCTTGTGGAGCTTACATTCTGTTCAGGGAAATAGATGTGATAAAGCCAATTGTCTTGCTAAGTGCTGGAGAAGGTAAATAAGTATTTACTGAGCACCTACTATGTGAGAGGCACTGGAGATGCAGCATTGAATGAGACGGACCCAGTCCTCCCCTTCTCTTGTGTTCAGCTGTTAGAAAGTCAGACATTTCATGCATAGTTACATACTCAATCGATTACCTGAGGTGTGGCGGGTGCCTCAAAGGAGAACCATGTGGCTGGGGATGTGTTCCTGTGCTAAATTCTAAAGGGCAAGTAGAATTACCAGCAGGAAGAGAAAGGGCTGACAGTGTTCCAGACAGAAAGAATGGAATATGCAAGGTTTTGAGGTAGGACCATGACGAAATGAAGGAGCAGAAAGAAATTCAACACCTAGAATAAGACAGTGATGCAGGTGAAGCAGGCATGGGCTAGACCTTGGCAGGTATTCAGAGCTATGTTTAAGAATTTGAGCTCACCCCCGCGGGGCCCCCCCCCCGCCCCCCACCCCAGCTACTGGGGTTTGAATACTGAGCTAAATCCCCAGCCCTTTTTATTCTTTATCTTGAGACATTGTCTTTCTGAGTTGCCCAAGCTGGCCCTGAACTTGTGATTCTCCTACCTCAGCCTCCTGAGCTGCTGGGATTACAGGTCTGTGCCACTGTGCCTGGCTAATTTGGGCTTATTTTAAGATCAAAGAAGATCAAAAGATCACTAGAGTTTTGAGAAAATCTGGAAACCTAGGCAACTAGTAGCAATAGCACTCTCAATGAGACCTCTTAAAGGAGAGCTGAGTTTTGTTGGAGAGTGGGAGTGAGTTGGTTTATGGACAGACTAAGTGTATAAAGGGAGGGAGTGATGTGAACCATCCCCTTGGGATGTAGTAGGGTGCGGGTTCTGAGTTCAGAAGAGAGGGCAGAGCCATAAATGTTAATTTCAGAGACTGCTGCGGCCCTCTGAACCGTAGGGTGGGAAGAGAGATTAGGGAACAGACCAATTGGCCTTGGGTTTGAGCTTTTCTGCTTTGCAAACTATGTGACCTTGGGCAAGTTATTTAATTTCTGAAAACTTCAACTTCCTTATCTATAAGATGAGCATTAATACTCTGTCTGACCATTGTGCCAGTTTAGAAGAAATGAGGTGTGTAAAATGATTAACAGTGATGGGAACTTAGTTCATTGCACAGCAAATGCTAAATCCTACTATTGCTATGATCACCAGTACTACTGAAAAGCCAAGAGGTGCTCATCATTCAGTAAACATTTATGGGCTTTTTCCATGTGCCAGACATGAGTCTAGGTATTGTAATATAGCAGTAGACAAGATGGACACGATCCCTGCTCTTGTGGTACTTCCATTCTAGTGCAAGGATTATGGACTATCAGACTGTGCAAATAGATGTGAGGAATCAAAGTAGGGTCATGTGGGAGAGAGTGACTGGAGTCACTTTATAAGTTCAGCAGACGGGGAAGGTCTCCCTAGGGAGGTGGAGTTTGAGCTGAGATCTGAGAGAAAAGAAGCGAGACTAGGAGGGGATGGGAGGACCATTCCAAGCAGAGAGAGAACAAAGGCCAAGTGAGCGAGGCAGCTGTGTCCAGAAGTAGGTGCCAATGGTACACTGGCTGAGAAGATGGCCTGTGAGTCCCCCTTTACCAGTTCTTAATGGCGAGACATTGGGCAGGTTACTCGGCCTGAGTTTCCACACCTGTGAAGTGGAGGTCATGGTAACGCCTACCTCCAGAGGCTGTCAGGATGATTACACGAAATCCTGTAAAGCATACAGAATGGTGCACATAAGAAGAACTCAATAAGTGTTTTTAAATCCCCCGGTTTGAGTCTAGTGAAAGTAGAGAGAGAAGGAAGGAGGTGAAGCAGGGAGGAAGGCAGGGCTGGATTATGGAGACCACAGTAAGTTATTTGGGTTTTATTCAAAGTTCAGTGGGAAACCACTGGAGGACTCTAAGCAGAGAGCAACATGATCTGATTTAAAATTTTAAAAGATCAACTCTGGCTGCTCTGTGGGAAATGGATTGTAGGGATTTTCTTCTCTCCAAAAGGTCATGTGTTCTGAGAGTGAGCAGGTGAGCTTGTGTGAAGCAGGGTGAGCTGCCTTCTTGGACTGGCTCCTTGAAGCCTAGGGTTTTGTCATTGGCTCAACAAATACGTCCTGAGCACTTGCTCTTTCCCAGGAACTAGATATGTACGGGGGATGCAGTCACACGTGACATTCAGGCCTTTGGGGAGCCCCTGGCATGGTATGTGGCTCACAGGAGGGGCTCCTTACATGACAGCTCCAGCTAGTCTTTTTTTTTTTTTTTTGTCATATTTCTTGTTCCTGTCCTCAAGAGCACATGGTAATGGATGAAATGGAGCCAGACAAGACCAACTATATTACACAATAACAGGGATCACCTGGGCAACATAGCAAGCCCTATCTCAAAAAAAGTTTCCAACGCATACTACTTGGTATGAGAGATGTTTGAGAAAGAGAAAATGAAAAGGGAAGGTTACAAAGCTATGTCACAGTATGCACCTTTAAAAAACATAACAAAAATGTTTGATTTAGTTATATACCCGTCAGGATTGAATATGTTCACACACCAAAAACATGAACAAGAATATTCATAGCAGTATTATTTTTAATGGTACCAAATAGAAAACAATCCAAATATCCATTAATAGTGGAATGGATAAGACACAATATACAGTATTCCATCATAATGAAGATGAATGAGCTACAACTACACTCAAAAATGCCCATAATTCTTACTAACAATGCTAAAAAAGCAGACTCAAAAGATTATGATTCAATTTGTATAAAGTTCAGCAGGCAAAGCTGACATATGCTAATAGAAGTCAGACTTTTAGTCATTTTAAAAAATTTAAATACACATAAAATTTACATGGTAATGGATGAAATGGAGCCAGACATGATCAACTATAATACACAATAACAGGGATCACCTGGGCAAGTTTTACGTGGTAATTCAGTGGCATTCAGCACATTCATAATATTGTGTAACCATTAGAATCATCTGGTTCTGTAATTTTTTTTTTAGTTGTCTATGAACCTTTATTTTATCTATTTAATATGCAGGGCTCAGAATCCAACCCACTGATGTAACTTTTAAGTGGTCACTCCCCATTCCTCCCTTCCCCCATGATGATACTTTTGAAAAGGAGGGGGAAATGACTGACAGGGGTATAATGGATACTGGTAATGTTTATTCCTTTTCAAAAAATATACCAGTAGATGTTGTATGGTTGTGTTTTTGTTGCAAACACTTAGCTATACATTTATAAGGTCTACACTTTTTGTATGAATGTTATATCTGAGTAGATGTAGACATATAAATGTGCTAACAGCGATTTTCTCCCCTGGGAAAAATTACAAGTCCATCACTTTGATTTGTTAACCTGTGTTTTCCAGTTGGTCTTCATGAACACTGGTAATAAAATTTAAAACATCTTAAAGGAGAAAACATTAATTTTAATGTCTTTCAAAATAAAATGTTCCTAGCCAGGCAGGCATAGTAGCTTAGCAAGCCTGTAATCCCACCAATTCGGGAGGCTGAGGCAGGAGGATCACAAATTCGAGATCAGTCTCAAAATAAAAAATTAAAAGGGTTAGAGATATGGCTCAGTGGTAAAACTCCTCTGGGTTCAATCTGCAGTACAAAAAAAAAAAGTCCTTAGTAGAGGCAAAGGGAGTGTCTTCTACCAAAATTCGCCTCAGAACTGATATTTTTACATTGATCCATCACCCTGTGGTTCTGGACCTGTGCTCTCTCCCAGGCTGCCTTTCTTCCTGATGGATATGGAAAGAGTATATGCGGGAGAGATGAAAAGGAGTGCATCCCGGCTCTCCTTGGTCACTGGGTGGTTTTGCTCAGAGGATTCACTCCTTGCCTGTCTGGAAGTAAACTCCAAGTAAAAGCTGGGAAATTTGATAAGGACACATAAGAGATTGAGATGAACAGGCTGCTTGTTCTGGCCTGAAAGGAGCACCAGGGTGCAGCCAAAGGCTTCAAGTAAGCAAGTGATCCTCTCCATCTGCCATCCCAGACACAAGCAGCCACTCTAGACAGAGATTTTCTTAAGAGAAGACATTGACAGCCTTCCTCCGTCCACCATAGTTCTTCCTCCCTTTCAGGGGTTTGGAATGCCTTTAAGCAACCTTTGCTTTAAGGACTTTCACATCTTTCAAAACTCAGTTTTCATCTCTGTTCCTTCCACGCTCCTCTGGCACCATTAATCTCTCCCTCTTCTGTGCTTCTGTAGGACCTCATTTATACCTATCCTGGAATAATTTATTTGTGAAATAATTTCCTGCCAAATTATGATCTCTTTAGTAGCTGAAACTAAGTCTTTTATTTTTAATCACTGCATCCTCAATACCTACACAATTCCTGGTAAACAGTAGATACTCAAGAAATGTTCATTTAAATAGCTGAGGTAGCTCATCTTTTTTCACCTTGATCCTTTCCCTAAGGAGTGACTGCACACATTCCCTTCCTTTTCCTCAAGGCTTTTGTTCTCCAATTTTTTCCTTGGCTCAAGATTGATCAATTGCTTGACTGATTTTTTTTAAATCTTGAGATAGGATCTCACTAAGTTGCTGAGGACCTTACTAAATTGCTGAGGCTGGCCTCAAATTTGTGATTCTCTTTCTTCAGCCTCCCAAGATGCTGGGATTATAGGAATGTGCCACCGGCCCGGCCAGATTTCTTTCTTAAGAGATTATTATGTACTTCCACATGTACATGCCCTGGAAACAGTGGTACAGATTCATACTCACTTCATTGTGCATCGTGGGACCTGCAGTCATCCCACATCCTCTCCAGCCCTTGGAACTTGTCCTGCTTCATCCCCTCAATTTTAAAAACTGGGAACATGTTAAATAAATTCCTTCTATATGAGCTTTTAGAGAGGGATTCTCTCCTAAACATTAAAAATGTCAGTTTTTAGTCCCCAGTACTGCAAAAAAAAAAAAAAAGTTGTTTCTATCTGTACTAGTACTTTTACTTACCTGTTAAAGATTTACAACATGCCAGACACTGTCCTGCTTGGTAATGTGACTGGAGAGGCAGGCAGACATCAGCTTTCATTGGACGTGCTCTGGGAACATGTAACAGAGTGCCTAATAGGGATCTTGCTCAGGCACAACTCGCTTGAGGAACTGAAATTCCTGCCAAATACTCAAATTTAAGTGGAAGGTAATTAGGTGAAAATGGGTGATAAAAGAGCCAAACTACAGTTTAAAAGTCCCTGAGGTGTGGGGGATGGGAAGGATCAAATGTTCAAAGATCTTCAAGACACTGCCAAGAGCCGGAGTGTGGAGTGGCCAAGGTGAGATTGGGGAACGTGGATGAGACAGACAGAGCCTTGCTGGATAAGTCGGCTTTAGTCGGGAGCCTTTTGGTTAAAAGTGACAACAAACCCACTTAGAAAAAAAAGGGGGCCTTTATTGGCTCAGCAGCTAAAAGTTCAGGGCTTTCAAGATAAAAGATGTCATTGAGTTTTGACACCTCTCTCATCTTTGCTCTCCTTTGTGTTAGCTTCCTTCATTCTTTCTTTGTGAAATTGTCCCCTGATCTCCCCAGCCACAAAGACAAAGCCTGGAGTGGAGACGAACAGGGGGCGAAAAAGGACCATTCCTAAGGGCTGCTGGTCCTTTTATTCTTCAAGACCTGCGAGGGTACCTTCTTTTCAGATGAAACTTAGACCTCTCCTCTTAGGCCCCCCGTGGAAAGGGCAGGATCCGGCCTTTTAGGAAGTTTATGGAGGTAAAGAAAGGGACAGGGGAGGGGACTATTCCCGAGGCCAAAGCTATTTGCTTTCTTAAGGCAGCGAATTCACCTCTCCCCGTCTCTTTCTCTAATGGCCTAAAATGCATTTTCTCTGCTGCAGCCCAGCCTTCCTGGGGAGCAGGACCGCTGGTTTCGGTAGGAGGAAAGGAGGGCCGGAGCCCAGAACCCCTCGGTCTCCGCCCTGTCCTCTGCTCCCCTGCTCCCACTTCCAGCTGCGCTAAGAGGGCCCTGACCTACTTGCCTCACTCCTTCCCTCGGCCTCCAGGCCCCTCAAGCCTCTGCAGGTCCTGACCCGACTCCGGGGCTTCAGGCTCCTGCACCGCCCGGTGGGACCCTCTCCCAGCTCCCGCACACCCCGCCCAGGCGCGGCCGTCCGCACCGCCCACCCAGGAACCCCCTTTTCCCTGGGATCTGGCGCTTCCGCCTCCGGGGCGGAGGCTCCTCCCCTCGCGGTGCCAATTGTGTTCCCGGGAAGAGCGGCCGGAAGGGCTCGGGGCCGGGCCGGGCCAGCGGGAGCGGCCCTCGTCCTCCGGGAGCCGGCGCGGCAGCTCTGGCGACGGCGCGCCCCGCCGGGGCCCAGCGGCGGGCGGCGCGGACGCGGCTTCAGCACCGCGGACAGCGCCCCGCCCGGGGCCCTGCCGCTGGCCGCGCGCTCCAGCTGCTGCAGGCGAGGCGCCGAGGTATGCCCGCGGCATGGCCCGGCGCTGCAGCCCCGCGGCGCTGCTCTGGAGCCTCGGCCTCCTCGGGCTGTGCTCAGGTAAGACGTCCGACCCCAGCCAACGCTCGGGGGCCTGGAAGGCGGGAGGGGTCCCCTGGAGGTGCGGAGCCTGCTGACCCTTAGGGGAGAGCCCCCAGGTGCTGCCGGAGCACTTGAAAGACCGAACGGAAACGGGTATCCACCCAAGGAGTCAGAGATCCAGGAAGAGATGGACACCTGGCCAGTGCGGGGGCGGGGGGCAGGGAGGCAGGTGCAAGGGTCTCTCCCCAGCTCTCTGGGTGGGAGAGGGGCTGCCTGACAGTGGCTGAGATGCCATTTGACTTTGTGTGAAACACGGCCTCAGAATTCTGCCTGGTCTAGGACCTCTCCTTTGGCTTCCCATCTCTTCCCAATGTGTCTCCCCGTTGGGCTCCTGATTTGGGTCACTCCCCAGGGTCAGTCCTGGAAGGGAAGAGGACTGACTGCTTACTTCTCTTGTGGGACAAGACTGGAAGTTGGAAAGGAAGAAGCTGCCAGGCTAAAGATGGAGGAGTTCTCCGAGGGGCTGGGGAGCAGTGGGCTTTCGCAGAGCTAAAGAGGGGGATAGAGAGTGTGGAGGGGAAAGTAGGAGGGGAATGAACTTGCTACCCTGTGGGCCGACTCACAGGGTGAACCTCTGTATTATGTGGACATGATTCAATGTCCGCCCTGATGCACAGCGTAGGTCGTCCTACAGTCCCACACCAACCCAGTGCCTGCAAGGGAGCGGGATGGTATCGTGACCACGGTCACATGTGCCGACACATGATATTTGCCCACACGGATCAGGTGTTTCTTGGGAAAGGCATGGAAGCAGAAACCTCACGTGTTTTGAAACCACCTCTGAGACTTTGAGGGAAGAGCAGATTTCCACTAGTCCTTGAGGAGTGGGTTCTTAGTATGGACATCTCCGTTTGGACTCTTTGGTCAGTGGTCTCAGTGAGGGGCTTCTCTATGAGGGTCTTGATCTGGGCCTCACAGAAGTAACCTAAACATTTTTCAGTATCCTTAGGGATGGGGCAGTAGGAAGCTATAGCCTTCTGGTTGGGCCTACTAGATTGTCCCACACCAGATTGTCCCACATGTTGACACATAGTGTCCCACATGTCCCACATAGTTAGACCCCATCTTTCAAATTAATTAAGTAACTAAAATGAAATGAAAAATCAGAGCAACATCAACTCTGTGCCTGCATTTGCAAGAGTTAATATAAGGATATATTAACTCACTTCCTGCCCCCACCTTGTCCAGGGGTATGGGGTACAGACACAGAGGAGCGACTGGTGGAACATCTCCTGGATCCTTCCCGCTATAACAAGCTTATCCGCCCAGCCACCAATGGCTCTGAACTGGTGACAGTACAGCTCATGGTATCACTGGCCCAGCTCATCAGTGTGGTGAGTGGTGGTCTCAAACTCTCTGCCCATTACTGAAGTCAACCCAGCTGGAATGTGTTAGTGTTAGTGTTTACTCCTCTGGTGTCCAATGTGGGAGGGACCATGGGTCGGGGCGATAGGACTACAGTTGGTGTGAGGCTGGGGGCAGGGGGTTTCTCATCAGCAACTGTATTTCCTTGCAGCATGAGCGGGAGCAGATCATGACCACCAATGTCTGGTTGACCCAGGTTAGTGCTCTTCCCACCCCATCCTCCTCCTTTGAAAGGTAAAGTTTTCGGAGTCTTAAATAATTGGATTGGACTCTCAGTTTGGCCACTCACCAGCTCTGTGACTTTAATCAGACTCCAAGATTCACTTTCTCATTGGTAAAATGTAGATTGTACTACGTTGGCTTAGTTATGCAAATGAAATGAGAAGGTGTCATATGTGAGCTACACTTGTTGGGCAGAGAAGTCACAGTGGAGGGAGCTGACTTTTAAAAGCTTCTTCAGGCCATAAGGGTTCCCTCTTGTCTCCTGCCTTGACCTTGGCTCCCTCCCTGAGGCAGGGGTTGGTGCTGCCTCCCTCCCTCTCTCCCTTTCCTAGGAGTGGGAGGATTACCGCCTCACCTGGAAGCCCGAGGAGTTCGACAATATGAAGAAAGTTCGACTCCCGTCCAAACACATCTGGCTCCCAGATGTGGTCCTGTACAACAAGTAGGTGACTCTGGAGGAACAGGAAGGTTGAGGGGGACCATGGGAGTGCTCAGTGAAGGAGGAAGTCTTGTAAAAATAAGAGAAGTAAGCTCACACTGTGAGAAAAGGGACTTTTCATTGCTAGAGATGCAGGCAGGCAGTAGCCAAGGAGACAGACCCAGGAAGTGAGGTCCGGGGTGGACAGCCACAGGGACTTGGATCACCACCAGCCCCTTCTCAGTCCATCAGGACTGCCAGTGTTAGAGGCTTTGGTGGGGATTTAAAAAACTGACAGCCCCCAGTGCCTAAACTGATTCAAGAATATGTTTTTCTGGAAGCCTGGGAAGAGAACCTTAAGGTCCCAGTTTCTCCTCCAGGTTCTCAGGTTCTGTCCTGCCTCCTGCAGCAATCCCTCCAACCTCTAAGGTACAAAATGACTTCCCTCAGCTGATGGGACCGTACTTTACTCCTACCTTCCCCTATCCTTCTTTACTGCTTAGGGATCCTCACTCTGGTCTCCCTACCTTCCCCAACATCTCCACCCTCATGAGAAACAACCAACCTGCACAATATGTGACAAGTAATGGATATGCCCCCCACCTCTCTACCTGTCACACCACCAGCATCCTCTTCTTGCTCAACCCTGGCTCTACTTCTCGGGACTCCTTGGAGGGTGACTCGCAGACTTGGATGCCCCTCCTCCTACCTTCCTCTGGCTCTCCTCTCCTCCCACTCAGGGGGTCGATGGGTGGGGACAGGGAAATGCTTAGGCCAGGACTGACTGTGCCCATCCCTTGGCAGTGCGGATGGCATGTACGAGGTGTCCTTCTATTCCAACGCGGTGGTCTCCTACGACGGTAGCATTTTCTGGCTGCCACCTGCCATCTACAAGAGCGCCTGCAAGATTGAAGTGAAGCACTTCCCCTTCGACCAGCAGAACTGCACCATGAAGTTCCGCTCCTGGACCTACGACCGCACGGAGATCGACCTGGTGCTCAAGAGCGATGTGGCCAGCCTGGACGACTTCACACCCAGCGGGGAGTGGGACATTGTGGCCCTCCCGGGCCGGCGCAATGAGAACCCCGACGACTCCACGTACGTGGACATCACCTACGACTTCATCATCCGCCGCAAGCCGCTCTTCTACACCATCAACCTCATCATCCCGTGCGTGCTCATCACCTCGCTGGCCATCCTGGTCTTCTACCTGCCCTCGGACTGCGGCGAGAAGATGACCCTGTGCATCTCGGTGCTGCTGGCGCTCACCGTCTTCCTGCTGCTCATCTCCAAGATCGTGCCGCCCACCTCCCTGGACGTGCCGCTCGTGGGCAAGTACCTCATGTTCACCATGGTGCTTGTCACCTTCTCCATCGTCACCAGCGTGTGTGTGCTCAACGTGCACCACCGCTCTCCCACCACGCACACCATGGCGCCCTGGGTCAAGGTCGTCTTCCTGGAGAAGCTGCCCACTTTGCTCTTCATGCAGCAGCCGCGCCACCATTGTGCCCGCCAGCGCCTCCGCATGCGGCGTCGCCAGCGAGAGCGCGAGGGCGCCGGGGCCCTCTTCTTCCACGAGGCCCCCGGGGCCGACTCCTGCACCTGCTTCGTCAACCGCGCCTCCGTGCAAGGCTTGGCCGGGGCTTTCGGGTCGGAGCCTGCGCCCGTGGCCGGCTCGGGCCGTTCTGCGGGACCCTGTGGCTGTGGCCTCCGGGAAGCGGTGGACGGCGTTCGCTTCATTGCGGACCACATGCGGAGTGAGGACGACGACCAGAGCGTGAGTGCAGCGCCGAGACGCTGAGGGGTCGGGAGGTGGGACTCCCCAGGAATGGGATGCGGCGCGGGGATCAGGGGTCGGGGTACCCAGAAAGCAGGGGGCCGCTCAGACCCGGAAAGCTGAGCACAGGGTGAAGGAAGCGTGCACCAGGCCTGTGCCGGGGCCAGGCGCTGCCCTGGGCCCTTCTGGGTTGCTTTCCGGAGGCTGCAGGGCCTGAATCACAGGTCGGCTCAGATGACCTTGCCTCTTCCTGAGGACTAGCCTCCAGGGGGAAATGCCTCAGCTGGAGCATCTTTGGTGTCCAGAGGGCAGCCTGGAATGGAAAGGAGGCCCTTCTGGGTTGGCAGCTGGCCTGCGGCTGTCACCGAGTCCTTCCCTGCAGCTCACATGACCACCTCCAATGCCTAATCTGCAGCTCTTGCACAAATGGAGATGAGTCCTTCACGCACCCCTTGGGGAGCCAAATTGAGGACAGTAGGGATGTGTACGTGGGTGGTGTCATGTGGGGGCAGGGTTAGGAGGTTCCATGGACCTGCTCCCCACGAAGAGGAGTCCCAAGTCAATCTCTCTTTTCTATTCTTCTGGGTTCCTGGGAACAGTCTTGTGAAATAGTTTTGGAGATAGGGGTGGCTGGAAAGGGGGGCTCACAGCCTCCCTCACCCCCTACAACACACACTCCTTCTGCGCCTTTGGCTTTGGCTCTTTCTGCAGCCGCTCCCCCAAAGGCATTGCTTGAGACTGAGCCAGGCGCTGGGGGAAGCTGGTGGGTGACGTCGGGCAGCCTTTTGGGCAGCATCTGGACCACCCTGTGGCCATTCTCCAGGTAGCTGGTTGGTTCCAGGCCAAGGCTCAGCTGTTGCCATGATAACTGGCCAGGCTTCCTGGGCGACTCTGCCATTCCTATTGGGGGATGAGATGGTGCCACTGTTGGTGTGGGTGGGTTGCGGGGTTTCATAGGTATTTCATATTCCCTTGGATGGCAGCAATTGGGCTGGAGCTATGGGTTAGGGAGCACCTTATAGCCTAGAGTGTTGAAGAGGGGCCTGAGACTGGAGAAGATGGGGTGGGAGACTGAGAACAGTGGGGACAAGTGGGAGAAGCTGGGGTGCAGGGCTGAGCAGCTGCTGTGTCATGGCCTCCGCCCTCCTGCCGCAGTCCACTGCCGTGTGCATTTACTGAGTTGGGTGCTGGGGTGCGGTGACCTACTTGGACGACTCACAGGCATCTCCGACTCAACACATCAAGACAGAGCGCATGGTCCCACCACCAGCTTTCTCCCAGCATCAACATCTTTTATCAACGGCATCGCGGTTGATCCAGGGGTAGACCCTGCACTGGAGATATCTCTCACTCCTGTCTTTCTCACCTCCGCCACCCTCCAAGTCATTGGAAGTCCTGTACTGCGAGCACCATCTCCAAAATAATCCTCCACTTCATCCTTTTCCCACCACCCTGGCTCTAGGCCACCTCAATTCTTGCCTGGACCAGAGAAGAATCTCCTAATAGTCCCCCTGATTCAGCGCCCGTGCTCCTGTGGCCAGACAGACAAGACTCTCCTCAGCTTGTGTCTTTTCCTCCTCCTCCTCAGCTGGTTGGCTTCTCTGGCTGCCCTTAGGACCTTTGCATATATAGGTCTCTCCCTGGAATGCCTTTCTTTTTTCCCTCTAAAAATCATCACCGTTAGATGCAGTGGTAAATCCTCATAATCCCAGTGACTCAGAGACTGAGGCCAGTCTGGGCAGCTTAGTGAGACCCTGTCTCAACATGAAAAATAAAAAGGGCAGGAGGTGTAGCTCAGTGTAGAACACCCCTGGGTTCCATCTCCAGGACTGCAAAACAGCATAGCCCAAATCCCACAAAAGTTATTGCTGTTGTTAGTTTTTGCCCTATTATTTGAAAATAACTTTCAGACACCGTGACCCTTTATCCCAAATACTTCAGTGTGTTCCTCCCAAGAACAAGAACACTGTCTCACATAACCCAGGCTCAGAACTGGGGGTGCAGCTAAGTGGCAGATCAGTGCTTAGCATGTGTGGGACCCTGGGTTCTATCTCTAGCACCACAAACAAACAAACAACAAAAAACCCAAACAACAGCAGCAGCAAAAAAACCCAGGTTCAGTGATTAAATTCAGGAAATTTACCACCAACACCTTTATCTAATATAAAGTACACATTCAGATTTTTCCAGTTGTCCCTGCACATCCTTCATAGGATCACCTTCCACCCCCACCCCAATCCAAGGTCTCAAATCGCGTTTGGTTGTTGCTTTAGTTTCCTTCAATCTGGAATTGTCCCCCAGCTGGTCTCTCACGGCATAGACATTTTCAAAGCGCACAGGCCGGGTGAGTTCCCTCTGCTTGGGTTTGACTGTTTTTCACCCATGTATCCCCGAAACAGCTGGCTCTCTCCTGCTCAGCAGATCTTAATTTAAATGTCACCTCCTCAAAGAGACTATCCTAGGCCACATTCTGAATTAGATCCTCCTCCATTTCCCTACCTCAGTCCTTCATATCCCACATAGTGTGAAATTTCCTATTCTGACTTATTTCTGTCCCCGCATCGTAGACTCTCGCTGCAGTAAGCATCTGTGGTGCCCAGTTGTACCCATTGTACCCCCGGTGCCCAGCATGGCACCAGGTGTGTAGGAGGCACGATTGTGATGCGAATGAGTGATAATTTAGCTGCCGGGCCCCAGAGAAACATGTGCAGAGGCCCAGACTCAGGCCACCAGGAGCAGCTCCAGAGGGAGGCTGGCCCCAGAGGGAGGCTGGCCCAGAGAGAGGCTGGCCCCAGAAGGAGGCTGCCCCAGAGAGGCTGGCCCCACCTGCAGGCCCCGAGGCTGACTCTCAAGCCCCGAGAGCATTCTTTGTCACTCACAGGTTTACATCTCAGAGCTGGTGGTGACCTTCTGGGGCCTCTGTGCTTCAGGTGGTGCTGTGGACAGGGCTCCCCATGCAGCCACAAAGGAGCCCAGCCCGAGAGGCAGCCCTCCACTCACCCGTTCAGCACCCGCTGACTGGATTCTGTTTCAGAAACTGGGGTTACAAAGTGGGATCAGGCAGGGTTCCTGTGACTTAGGACCTTGCAGCTGAGTGGGAAGACACACCCACAAGTCAGAACAATAAGAGTGAGTACAGTGGAGATGTGGGGACGGAGATGTAACACAGTGCCCAGGGAACCCACGGCCGGCAGTGTTTCACTGTGATCCGGGGCCCAGGGGAGCCTCATGGGGGAGGTGGTATTTCATTTGGTATTTCATTTGGGCTTTGAAGGATGTATCGGCGTTCACCAGGAGAGAAAGCTCAGGATTTTATTTTTGTTTAATTTTTTAAAAATTTTTAATTTGTTCTTTTTAGTTACACCTGACAGTAGAACATATTTTGACATAGCGTACATACATGGACTATGACTTCCCATACGTGTGCTGTACATGATGTGGAGTTACGTATGTACTCTACATGAACATAGGAAAGTCATGTCTGATTGATTCTACAGTCTTCCCCATTCCCATCCCCCCTCTCTCCCCCCACTACCCCCCTCCTCCCTCTTCTCCACCCCTCGTGAGTCAGCTTCCATATATCAGAGAGAACACTTGGCCTTGGGTTGGGGGGATTATTTCACTTGGCATAATAGCCTCTGGTTCATCCGCTTCCCAGCAAATGCTGTAATTTCATTCTTCTTTATGGCTGAGTAATATTTCATGGTGTCTAGGTACCAACTTTTCTTTATCCCTTCATCTGTCCCAGGGCCCCTAGGTCGCTTCGTAGCTTAGCTATGGTGAATTGAGCCGCTGTAAACGTGGATGTGGCTGCGTCACCGTAGCACGCTGATTTTAAGTCCTTTGGGTCAGGGTCAGGATTTTCAAGACACCAAGGAAAACGAAGGGCGTGGAGACTTGAGAGAACGTGCTGGGGTTTGGTAAACCTGGACTATGGGGTGGAAGAAGAATGGAAGACAGGCTTCTACTTGTCACGGGTAGATCTTGGTTCTAGACCTGGGGGTCGGGCCCGAGGACAGCGGGACCACTGGGGGCTTATGGTCAGTCAAGGCCAGAGCCGTGCTTTATTTAGAAAGGCCACTCTGGGGTCTCTGGGGGAGAGGAGTGCAGTGGGTGTAGGGGTGGTGGGACCTCCACCCCAATCTGTTAGGGTGAGATTGCAGTAAATCCCTGAGTCGATCCTGAAGCGGGAGACGGAACCGTCTTTATTCCCCAGCTGGTGGGCCAAGGGCAGGCTGCAAGTCTGCTCCCTCCGACCCGCTCTGGGGGTTTGAGTGCAGCCTCGTACCGTAAGGAAAGCATGTCAGTGCGTGAATCCTAAGTGGCTGTTGTAGGATCCAAGACCATAAACAAGCATCTTGACATCCAAAACCATAAGCAGAAGGGGAAGTGGGTCAGAACGTCCCTGGTTGAATTCAAGTTAAAGAACGGTCACTAACGTAGACGATCATTCTCTGACAGGGTGCATTGGTCCAAGAAAAACAGGAACCAAAGAGAACTTCTTTACTTGTGTAAGAATTGCCATTTGTGTGGCCAAACACACTGTCTAAGCTACTGCTGGTGGGCACGGAGGCGGGCTGTCCCACGGGAGAAGCAGTTCTTGCATGACCTGGAGTCTCCGGTAAAATGGAGTCTGTCTGGTCGATGCCCACTTAGCCTGGCCCGCAGCAATCCCACCCATCCCGCGTCCTGTGACTGACCCCTGGCTCTCCTCCCCCCCATCCAGGTGAGTGAGGACTGGAAGTACGTGGCCATGGTGATCGACCGCCTGTTCCTCTGGATCTTCGTCTTCGTCTGTGTCTTCGGCACCATCGGCATGTTCCTGCAGCCTCTCTTCCAGAACTACACCAGCACCACCCTGCTCCACGCGGACCACGCGGCTCCCAGCTCCAAGTGAGCGGTGCGCAGCCCCCTCCTCCTCCAGCCCTCGACCCCTGGTGTACGGCAGCCGTGGTTGGAGGATGGACGAGTGAGCTTCCAGGAAGAGGGGTGCTGTCCCCCAGAGCCGTCCTCTCGCCTCATGTGGAGCCCCGACACCTCCATCTCCACATCTGGCCTGCAGAATGGGACCCGCTGCGCTGCACTGGGGCTTCTCCTCTCACCACCCCTGACAGTGACGTCAATGTGGAGGGCCGGGGTAGATGGAGGACGGAGAGGCCAGAGCCCTCCACCCTGAGGAGGGGGACAGGGAAGGGCCAATAGGGGACAGAGTCACCCAAGTCCTGGGAGAGGGGCCCTATGGCAGGAGAGGCAGAGGCACCAGAGTTGAGAAGGGAGGAGTAGAGCAGAGAGGCCTGGTGTGACCTGATGTCCACCCCTGTGTCAGTGGACAGCACCGGCTGGGTAGGCCTCCTGGCATCTGAGGTTCCTGCACCGAGGGGTTGGTCCAGTCCACAGCCCACTGGTCGGCTCAGTCCACAGCCAGTGCCCCTGGGGCTCCAGGTCCATCCCCACCCCCACTTCTGCCCAGTGGAGGAGCCGGCACCTCCTGGCCTTCCCTTTCCTGCTCAGGCGCAGGGTGAAACGGGCAGAGCCAGGTGGCGGGGAGCTCTGAGTTCTGGATCTTTGCTGGGAGTCTGAGGCCCAAGCGACTGAACTGTGTGAGAAGCGCAGGTTCCTAAGCTCTGGGAGCTGGAAGAACCTTTTACAGTCACGGATCCCAACAGAGGCCATGTTCTGGATGGACAAACAGAACCAGAGGTGGGATGAGCCGGGGAGATCTCTGGCCCTTCCTCCCACCCGAGGCCCATCCGACGGGGCTGCCCTGTGTCCCCTCACGTTGAGCTGCGTGAAGAGAGGGATCTGAGGACCTCAGCCCGCCGGAGCTGAGCTGCTAGGAGAGCTGCCTGGGGGAGCCCCCTGGGCAGGACGGCCAGGTCAGCACTGTGCCTGCGGAGACTCAGGTCGACACAGAAGTGCAGGAGGCCAGGTGTGCTGCTTCCAGGACTTGTGCTGCCCATCCTGGGGTCCCTGCAGGCTGCATCCTGGCACTGGAGGCCACCTGACCCATTAGCCCAGGAAGCGGATCTATTAAGGGACCTCCTGTCCCCACCCCCACCGTGTGGGCTCGGATCCGTGGTCCCAGTCTGTGTGTGGGGCTGGGCCAGCAGACGGTCGGCCATGGCTCCCCAGGATGGGGCCTGACCTGGCCATTTTAGTGCTCTGAGCCCAGTGGGATCTGCTGCTTCTCCAGGCACAGGGGACATGGGAGGCTGTGCCGATGCGTGGGTGGGAGGGGACACTGCACAAAGAGCGCTGGACAGGGATTCCGGAAGCGGAGTTCTCATTGAGCCGTCCCCAGCAAGCCCCTTTGCCCATGTGGGCCCTGCCTCCTTGTCCACAACTGCAGGGTCGCTGTGAGGGTGAAGGGTGCTGCGTGCTGCATCTGCGTGGCCACTGGAGCCTGCGGGTGGGCCGCCTGATGGCATGCCAGCCTTCCTCCCACACCCGTGCTTGCCCTGGCTCCTCCTTGGGCAGCCCACTCTCCCTAGCTGTCTCCCTAGCCGGGCTCGACCAGAGGAGCTGGGAGGGGCGTGGAGGCTGCTGGGGAGCCCTGACCCGGAATCGCTGAGTGAGTCTAATGGTGAGGGCTTCTCTCTGGAGTGTCCGCAGCCAAGCTTCGTTCCTTCTCGGGGCCGATGGCTGGCCTGGCCCTGCCTCCCTTAGAGGTCAGCTCCTCCTGATGCGGGTGCAGGCTCAGGGACAGCTGACCTAGTCCCAAAGGTGGAGGAGCATCCTGGGGCCTGACATCAGCGGCACATTTCTCCACCTGTCAGATTGTGCCCCTGCACCTCTCTCCTCCTGGAGGCAGGGAGTGTCCCTGAATCCTGAGGCCGCCCCTCTTCTAGAACAGACCACAGGAGGGTGTTATGCCCAGACCACTCCAGACCAGAGCCCTGGGGAGGTGTCCTAAAACAGCCATTGGAAGGGAGCTCCCCCCGCCCCGGCGAGTAGGGTGCCAGCTTGCGGGGGCCCTGCCAGCTGCTGCTGGGGCCGTGTGAACCTGACTCGTGGCTCTGCGGATCCCAGGCAGGCCTCGCGAATTCTAGGCGAGCAGTCTATCGCTGAAATGCAGCCCCAGCCTTTAATGCTTCTGAGCGGCTGTTGTCCAGGTTAGTGACCAAACTGTGCTCGAGGGGGTGCCAGTGAGTAGTCTGACTCCTCTCCGTGTCCCATCTGTCACACTGGGAAACTGAGGCCCAGAGGTCATTTGCCGTCTGGTCTCACGCAGGCACCTCTCTCTGAACTTGTGGTTCTGCACGTGTACGGCAGGATGGCAGCGGGCAGGGGCTGAAGGGGGGGAAGGAGGTCAGGGTATGGGACTCTGTCCACTTTTGGGGATTATTGCAGTCGGGAGGAGGGGAGGGCAGAGGTGGTGAAGGAGGGCCCCACTGCCCGGGCAAGGAAATGCCACATGTCGGGACCGTGGGAGCCCTCAGGGACACTGGCAAGTTTGGAGAACCACAGTTCCTCTCCCTCGGCTCCCACACCCTCTTCCCTTGGTGATGCCAGGGAGCCCCTGTCTCCTTTCCACGGTGAGGCTGCACCTGGGCACAAGGCTCAGTGCTAGGCAAGGATGAGCAGGCCCTGGAGCTGAGGAGGGGGCAGACAGACTGCATGGGGACCTGGGACGCGGACTTGGGAGGAGGCAGTGAGAGAGGAGGTGGGATCACTCATCAGAGGTGACCCGGTCACAGTGAGTCGGTGGCCGTCTTTGGAAAGAAGCTGTGCACAGGCTTTCTGCCTCGCTCGGCAGCCCTGGCAGCGAGGTGTGCCATCCTCCAACAGCTGGTGCCAGGTTATTGAAAGTTAAAAGCAAACAAGACGCAGGCGTCTCCCCAGATGGCGTGTTCCGCAGCAGGGCGTCTGCGGAGGAAGGGCAGGGCCACTCCCTCCCAGGAAATAGGATGACTGGGGCCGAGACCCCTGTTTCCGCCTCTCCAAATCCCAGGGTTAGCTACCGCTCACCAAGGGTCTGTTCTGGGCCAGTCCCTTTAGAGGCACTGTCTTTATTCCTCAAAATAGTCCTGTGGGGAGGGCCCCAGTTGGCAGAAGAGACCAAGTGACAGCGGATGGGTAGTGCTGGCCCCTCAACCCAAGAATGCCCCAATGTCCAGGCATGTGCTATGGCCCTGGAGGTGGGTAGAAGAGGAAGGTGGGGGGGGGGCATCCAGAGCCTTCTCTGAATCGCTCCCCAAGGCCGAGTGACTTGGTTCCTGTCGTCACCCTCTGCTTCTAGGCAGCAGTGGATCGTAGCATTCCTCACAGCACAAAGAGCACTGGCCAGCCTCCCGTCCACCCACCCTGACCAGACAGGACAGTCACCTTTTAATAGTTATCCCAACAGGTCTAAAAGGTGGGTGCGAGAGTCACATTGTTCCTAAGGGACTTTAGCTCTAGAAATCTGTAGGACACCTCACCCCCACCCCGCTGCCCGCCTCCCCTCGCCGTCCTTGACCTCCTCTGTCCGCGCCCCTGGAGTATCTGCACTGGTCTGGCCCGCCCCTGGCTGGACTCACTAGGAACTCGAGATTCTCCTAAAGAAAGTAGTTTCCAAAGACACCTTGTCCTCCTGTTCTGTTTGGGGCTGCGTGGGGTGGTGGGCATCCTCCAGGCCCCGGCTGGCAAATGTGGGAAGGGGAGGGTGCTGGAGAGATGGAACTCGGGGGTCAGAGACCTGACGCGGTCCAAGAACAGGGGACGGGAACCGTCTGCTGCTTTACAAGCCCACTCTCAACTGGGAAGGGCACCGCGGTGGAGCTGGAAGTGGCCAGCGCCCAGAAGTGGCCCTTGGGGGGGACTTTTTTTGAGGACTAGTCTTTCGGAGGCACCTGGATGAAACGCTGTGTGGGTCCCAGTGAGGGAGAGCTGAGCAACTCTGCTGCTGCTGCGTTTTCACAGAGCAGTCTGCCTCCTCGCCCACTGCACTGGGGCTGAGACGGCCCTGCCTCAGGCTTTAAGGAAATCATCTGATTTCCTCTGAAACCTTGGCTTTGAACTCAGGCTCACACCTTAAGCACCTGCTCTACCATGGAGTTATACCCCCAGTCCAGGAAACGGTCTTGGGGGTTGAACCCAGGAATGCTCTCACACGGGGCTGCATCTCCAGCCTTTTTTAATTGTTTGAAACAAGTTTTCACTAAGTTGCTGAGGCTGGCCTCAAACTTGTGAAACTCCTGCCTCAGTCTCCTTAGTTGCTGATATTACAGGCGTGTGCCACTGTGCCCGGGGAACGTGTCCACTTTCTAAAAGTCTTTCCCTTCTAGTGGAACCAGGAGCTGCCCGAGGACACAGGCGCTCTACACCATTGGAGACAGTATCCTGCACTCTCTTTAAAGTTGTTCCGTTCTAGCAATAAATTTCAGCAACTGTTAGTGACACTATGAGGAGTCCTTGTCTTTATGTGTTGTGTCCCAACACGCTGAAGGCTCCCTGGCCTCACATCCAGCCATGTAGAGGATGAGGAAGGAGGTTTTGTGGCGACCTAAGCTCCCCCTTAGGTGCTTTATGTCCTCTGACATGATGTCGTTGTTAAAGAGTCAAGGATGCAGTGGCTTGGGAGGCCGAGCCAGGATCTTGAGTTCAAAGCCATCCTCAGCAACTTAGTGAGGGCTTAAGCAGCTTAGCAAGACCCTGTTTCAAAAACATGAAAAGGGTGGGATGTGGCTCAGTAGTTAAGTGTCCCTGGGTTCAATCTCTGGGACCAAAAAAGAAAGAAAGAAAAAAAAAAGTCAAGGATGGGTCTTCTAGAAACTCGGGAGTAAGTTACAATGTGGAAAGAGGCGAATGTCCTTGAAATTCAAGATGGAGAGATGGTGGATGCCTTGTCTGCTGAGAAAGGCGAATGGCTCCCAAGACTGCAGCTACGCCTGCTCAGCTCCCCAGCTGCAACTCGGCTCCAAAGACGCAGCAGCTGGGAGAGGGGAGTGGGGGAGGGAACACCCTCAGGGAGAGCTGGAACTGTGAATCTGTCCCCTCTCAAGGGATGTTCCCTCCTGGGCCTTGAAGTCCTGCAGGGACACCTCCCTGAGGACAGAACAGTTAGTGGTGGGCTCCTTCCTCAGGCTGAGGGACTGAGTGAGGGACAGCCCTCTCCCAGGTTGTCTGATGCACCTGGTGCTGTTACCAGAAATCCCAGGACACAGGTCCCTCTGCTCCCGCCTCCCCTCCCCCAAGAGACCGAGACATGAAGCTCTCTAAGGATTCAGACTGTTCACTGCTTTTATTTCGGAGGAATGTATACTGTGAGTCACTTGAAGGTAGACACAAAGCAGAATCGTGAAACTGGACTGCAGCCGCCCGGCACCAGGCTCTGCCTGGGCTCTTCCCCACTCTGCTCTTGGAGTCGCTGTCAAGACCCCAAAGCCAACAGAGTCCTTTCAACTTGGGTAAAGGAAATAGCTTCAAGCATCAACGATTTTTACAAGTGATTATTCAAAGATAATGCACAATAGCCACAGTTCAGACAAATCAACTACAAAAACCATTAAAGAAAGGAGGGAGGGGTCTTGCTTATTGAAACAAAGATCGGACAGAAGTGAACACGGGGACGCTCTGCCCAGGGTCCTGTGTGACTGCGAGGGGCGGGGCCTGGGGCGCGGGGGGCGGGGCCTGACACGGCTCAATTCCAGCAGGGGGTGGAGGGCAGGGGTGCCTCTCGCTTTCTTCTTACAGCAGAAACTGAATGTGACAAGTTTGCCAGACTAGATCCTGGGGGCGAGTGGGGCTCTGATCTCTTGAGAGCCCCTGGGCTCCCAGTGATGGGGTGGGGGACTGCTGAGTCAGATCTCTGCCAGAGATTCTAATGCCCAAGGCAGACCCAAGCTGCCAGACATCCTGAGGAACTGGTAGGTAGTCATCCTACAGCCGGGAGGACCTGTCCCCACACAGTGAGCACTGTCACTCCGCAGGTCAGCACTGAAGTCACGTGCCTTCAGCTAACACTCCAAGCTTGGCAGTATTCACAAAGCCCCCGCCCCTTCTCCCCCAGAGACAGGCCCCATTCCCCACCAGTTCCCTTGGGATGCTTCAGTGTCCCACGAAGACATCCTTAGTGTCTTTTTAAAAACCTGCATTATTATTTCGTTCAGTTTTTGGTCACAGGTACAGAAAGTAGCCAGAGAGATCAAAGTGCAAACACAGACATATCCACTACTGAAGAGGTGGGCAGACCAGGTGGGGGACCAGTCAGCAGTTTGTGGGTGGGAGGCAGAGTGTGGGAAATCATCTGCAGGCACTGGCTTGGCCCGTCCCAGAGCCACCTGACAAGACGTGGCCCTGGGATGGATGGAAAAGGCCGTCTGCATTTTAAATCTGTGCAACTGCACTTGAGAACCAATGACTCTGGCATTCCTTAGAAGAGCCCTAATTCTACTGGGTTTAGTCAACTTCCCTTGGATCAGTGCTGAGAAATATTGTGCTACACAGAACAATGATTTGTCCAGACATGATTTTTGCTCCATTCTTGCTAAGTCCTAACTATCTGAGCAGACGATTTACCCTCTAAGAATTGTCCTGAAGTTTTTCACACTAGTTTACTGGGGTCTATGGGCTTATGGGCTGATGGGAGATGGGCAATAGCCCAAGGAACGTCTGTCTGTGCCCCTGGTAGTGGTCTGTGTCACTCTGCAGGGGGGACCGCCTAGGGCGTGGGTAACTTCCTAGCCCCTCTCCTGGTTCTCAACTTCCTGCTGCCCCGGGAAGGGATGCACTTCATGAGCAGCGGCTTTTTCCTGGCTACGGTGCAGGTTCCCACTGCTGAGCAGGGTTCGCAGATTCCAATCCCACTTCCATTGGCACTGGAAGTCCATCACCCGTAGTCTTCAACTCCCGCCCTTGTAAATCCTTCACCTAACTCCCGAGGTCCACCTCTTTACCCTCCGGGGTGGGAGGAGAAACTCAGGGATCTCAGGTAGGAGTCTCAGAAGCCGGGGGTGGGGAACAGAGGGGCCTGTGGGACCCATAACCGGGATCCTTGGTCCCTGACACGGTTCACAGAGAACTGACTGGAACCTGATCAAGTCCAAGAGAGGTCAGTGTAGAAACACACCCACAAAAAGGACAGGGGAAACAGAGCTCAGGAGGAGGGCCACAGGGGCGGGGTGACTGCTTCTGCTCGGGGCGGAAAGGTGAACCCCTTTCTCTGCCTGTGGGTCTGGGCCTCTCACGTGAAGTGAGAGAAGGGGCCCGGCCAGATTCGGCCTAGAAACCCCAAAGAAAGCAGGATAAAGGGAACCCAAAGTCCTCAGTGTCTCTAATTATGGTTCCATTAAAAAAAAAAAAAAAGGTGGGGGTTACCCCCCCCTCGGCCAACGTGATGAGGAATGCCAGGACCCCCCTCCCCGCCAGCCCCCGGCCTCAGTCGTTGGGTACGGGGCACAGATAGAAGTTCTTCTCCTCCTGGGGTTTGCTTATCCAGTTCCCGTAGCCCATGTCCTTGAGGCTCTTTTTGAAGTAGTTCTTGTTTATCTCGTAGTCGCGCGCGGCTTTCTTGGCCTCGCCGTAGGAGAGCTTCAGTAAGTCCCTGCGGTACCGGAAGGAGCAGAGCTTCTTAAACTGCAGGAAAATGTTCTTTTTCGATACCCGCGACAGCTCATTCCGTGGCCTGGGGAACAAAGGCACTGGTCGTTCACCTGGGACACCGCGGTGGACCGGCCCTGGCTCTGGAGAGGATCCTGCTTGCCCTGCAGCCTCCCACTTCCTTACCCGTCCACGGTGCCCCTGGTACCATCCAGGATCTCCAGGTCGAAGCCGTCAGCCAGACACCAGTTGACGCTCGTCTCCTTCGTCTTCCCGGATTGCCTCTTGGAGTCATAGACACTGACTCGGCCAACCTAGGAGACCCAGGAGCGAAGAGAGAAAGGTGGACACCATTCAGGGCTAAGTCTGGGAGCAGGGACTCCCGAGTCATGGGAAGAGGGAGGTGGGCACGGTCTCCCTCGACTTAACATGGCGTGGTCACACGGGGCACACCCTGACTCAGGTCGTGTCAGCCGGAGGAGGAAAGCCCTCGGCCTCCAGAGCACCCAGCCACGGCTCCCTTGCCCATATTTTTGCTCTGCTGATGGGAATGCTTGAAAAGGGGAACAGGACAGGGGCACAGACCTTCGGGTGGTTGACGATAAAGGGGTATCGTAATCCAGCCTCAAACGCACTCCCGTCTCTTGTCACACGACAGCAGATAGCCCGGGTCAGGTGTCCTTGGCTGAAAAGGTACCCTGGGTAGAAAAAAAGAAAGTAAAAACAGAAACAAAACCCATTCGTCTGTGTTTTCACCAAAGCCGTGGAGAAGCTGAGGCCCCAGGGGGCTGGAAGGCATGAGGCAGAATTGTCAGGACAGGCAGCCCTGACGGGCAGGGCCTCTGACTGCGGCAGCGCAGGACACACAGGCGCATCAAATATTTAAGCACAAAACAGAATGTTTCGGGTAAGGCCAAGGACTGAGGAGAACAAGGAAAACCAGATGCTGCTGCTGCCATCTGCGCGTTTCTCTGACCCGTCTTGGAGAGTAGCCTGGCCCCCCTCCTGGGCCGACCTCCCGCTGTGCAGGCCAGCACCCCCTGCTGACCACGGAGCCCAGCTCACTGTGGAAGTGGGTTGACTGAAGCATGAAGTTTTCTGGGATTTGGGTGGAGGACAGGTGGGTTCCAACTCCCAAGGCAGGTCCCTTACCCAGTGTGACAGATTTGAGATACACAGGGTGTAGGAAGTGGGTCAGCAGTGCCCCTTGCAGGCCCAGCACGTTCCAGCGCAGGATTTTGTCACTACAGGACATGGTGCGGAGTCTCTCCCCGAGCCGGATGCCATCCCACGTAGGCACAATGTCACTGGACTCCACAGGGATCGTGCCTTCCCCTGTGTAAGACACTCGGGTCAGATCCACAGAGGCCCCCGACCACCCCCCAGCACAGGACTTGAGCTCCGGAGGCCGGCCACGGGCAGCTTGGCCCTTCATTCTTCAGGTGGCTCACAGTCCTGGAGGACGCGGCGGTCACTGTGCTGGGGGCTGGGAAACCCTGGGGAGCAGACCCCAGGGAGGTCCGTGCTGTCCGCGATGTCCACGGGGTGAGGGACAGAAAGGGAAAGGAGAGCACTAAGCAGATGCACCAAGGCGCAGGTGGGAACTCCAGTGGGAGAGCCGGGGGAGGACGGCACCACGAGCTCCTGGGCGGAGGAGGCAGGGAGCAGCTGGAGGGAGAAGATTCCTGACCCATTCAGACAGAGAGGGCAGCAGAAGCCACGGCCTGAGGCAGCGAGGGTTTCGGTGTCTCAGGGGCTGACGAAAGTGCAAGGGCACCAGAGAATCACCAAAGAGAAGAGCGGGCAGGCTGAGGCCGGAGGTGGACTTTAAGTAGAGACAGGGTCTTGCTGAGTTGTTCAGGGCCTCGCTAAGGCTGGTTTTAAACTCGTGATCCTCCTGCCTCAGCCACCGGAGCTGCTGGGATTGCAGGCGCGGTGGCCCAGCTCAGGTTCTGCCTTGTATCCAGGGCCGTGGGAGACCCTACGTGGTGCTTGCTTTTTTTAAATATCAGCTTTACTGAGATACAAGTCATACACTACAACTCGCCACCGAAAGCAAGCTGTTCTGTGGTTTTTGGCATTTCTAAGGTCATGCACCATGGGATTGTACATCGGCACGATTTTAGAACGTTCTGTCAACCCCAACCCGACCTCGGCTGGCTCTCACTGCCACCTCCCTGCATCCCCACTCTTCCGGCAGCCTCTCAGGCTCGTCCTGTCTTTGGAACTCATTTATTCTGGATACTTCATAGAAATGGAATCACACAACGTGATCCTTTGTGACTGGCTCTTTTCACTTAGTGTGACGTTTTCAGGGTGACCTCACTGTGGCTGGGTCAATGCCAAGGACAGTCCCTCGCATGGATGTGGCGGTTTTACTTTTCTGTCACGGCGGGGAGGGCGCTGGCCGTGTCCCCCGCCAGGCTGCTGTGAAGGCGCCTGAACTAGCTCTGGGTGGACCTGGGCTTTCACTTCCCTGGGGATAGCCCAGGAGGACTGCCGGGCCCCGTGGTGCTGTCCAGACCTCAGGGTGGCCAGCAGGGAACTGATGGGACCTGACTTGGGCTTGACAGTGACGCAGTCGACTGCTGAAGCATGAAGGGAGCAGGGGTGACCGGAGGAGACACCGGGGAAGGAGACGCTGGGGGACAGGCAGGAAGGCGCAAGGGGGCAGGAGGCCAGGTCCGAGGCCCCCAGATGGAGGGCGTGACTTTTCACTTCCGCCGCCCTCCCCCGTGACGAGTGGCGCACACGGTGGCGTGGCGCACTCGGGGGTCTGGCAGATCCTGTGTGCACTCACCATTCTCCACCTTGGTGCGCAGCTTGCCTTGTTTGGGGTTCTCAAAGACAGGGTAGTGGCGGGAGTCTGTGCTCTCCAGGGCGCGGTCACTGCAGGACTTGTCGAAGAGGGCGCCGTCTCCACACGGGGCGGTGCTGCAACACAGGGTGTGCGTCACCCACCCGCGCACATTCCCCTCCAGCTTCCCGGGTCCCTGGTGTGCTGCGGCCGGCGCTGGGATGCTTCCTGGGGCCCACCGGGGGTGCTGGAGGGGGCAGCTGTGTCTAGGACAGTCATCCTCCACCTGGGAATGTACCTCATGGTACCTCAGTGGCCGTGTGGCCTGTTGTGTGGGGTCAGATTCAGGGGCCGGCAGAGCAGGGGAAGCCCAGCCGGGAGCCCGCAGGGCACAGACCTGATGTACAGGTGGAACGAAACAGTCTTTTTTATCTGGAGCTTCTCTCCTCCCCGGGCAAGCTCAAATATACTGTCCTTCGCCGTCTGGGGGTTGTATTTCATCAACTCACTGTAGAGGAACCTGTAAAAGACGTGCAGTTAGGACGGCGGGCTGGATTCTGGTGGGAGCAGATGGGGCTTCGAGCTGACCCGTCTGAGCCCCAAGTGGGGACAAGTTTCCTGGTGCAGATCTTCTAGCTTCTCAGGTGGGAAGCTTCCCAGAGAGACTCAGCGTTCCATAAAGCACAGTGAGCCTCTCGGTCCGTTTCATTTCCGCCAAAGGCCCCTCGCTGTAGCGGCTGAGGGACTCCAGGGCAGAAGGACGGGCTCAAGGCTTCGGGAGGCAGCTGCCTCTCCCGGCTCCCATCACAGGTTAGAGAAAAGGCAACCCGGAGGAGGAAGCCGCAGCCACACGAGGTGCTGACGGGTCCTCGAGTGGAGAAGGAGGCGCCTCCTCCCCAAGGCCCCAGGACCCCAGTCACTTTCTTTTGAGAAACAGAAGACGGCAGAGCTGGCAGAAAAAGGACTTAGGACCAGGCTGGGGCTGGGAGGCAGAGGGTCACGGAGGGGACTGCTCTACGAGGGCTCAGATCACGGGCTAAACACGAAGGCCACCACTGCTGGGTGTCAGGAAGGCCTGGGCCCAAGCCACCGTGCCCAGGTGGGCGGGGCAGCCCGGCAGGTGCGCGCTCACCTGATGAAGCCTCTCCGGGAGATGATCTCCGCGTGACAGTCGTTGACGGTCTCTCCCTTGAGGCTGAGGGAGTCTCCTTTCACACAGCGATTCCCTGGCAAGGGTTGGGAGCAGACAGGGAAAGGTCAAAGGGGAAGGAGGGTGGAGTGGGTGGGCAGTCTGTCTTCAGGCTTGGGGAGAACAGCCTCCCACCTAGGGAGAAGGAGTCCACCCCCACCCTGAGCTGACTGCAGCTAAATGACACGCAGCTGTGTCCTTTACCCAAGTGCGCAGGACCACGGTGTTTCACAGTCTGGAATATTTGCATGGAGTCTGCTAGCTGAGCATCCCTAATTTGGAAATCTGAAGTGTTCCAAAATGCAAAGCTTTTTTTTGCAGGGGGGTTACTGGGGATTGAACCCGTGGGCACTTAGCCCCTGAGCCATGTCCCCAGCCCTTGGCAGTATTGTTTTAGAGGCAGGGTCTTGCTGTTGCTTAGGTCTGGCTCAGTTGCTGAAGCTGGCTCTGAATTCTCCATCATCCTGCCGCAGCCTCCCGGTGGGTGGCATTAAAGGCACCTTGGCACCTGGCCCAAATCCAGAGCTTTTTAGGATCCTTGTCAGGAAGAGGGGACGCGCTGCCTGTCCCCGGCCTTGGACTTGCTCACATGGACTCAGGGGAGGGTGAGGAAGACCTGCTTCCAGTCACTGAGAGGCTGGTGGCTCACCTGTCCCCAAGCTCACCACGACACCCATGTCCTCAGGGTCTTTCTTCATAATGATGGCGGCTAGGATCTTGCGGCCGAGCAGGGAGGGCTGGAAACTGTTTGTGAGGGCGTTGAAGCACCGGTGGCTCAGCATCGCTATCTGGTCGTGGAAGGTACTGCCAGTGAGAGGAAGCTGTGGGGACAGGGGGGTGTGAGGGTCATGCAGCCTCGCCCACGTCCACCATGCTTCCCAGTGGGCAGGGGGTCACGTGCTGATGGACTCGTGCATCACCTTTCTTTCCCCTTTCACATCTAGTGTCCCAGTTAGATGCTCTATTGAGGCTAGTAGCATAGCCAAGGGACAATTCACATGACAGCTAGTGACAAGCCAGCTCCACCCCCAAAACAAAAAGATAGCACCAAAAGTAGACGTCTTAACTGTCTTTGGCTGCGCTTCTGGGGACCTGGAGAGGAGGAGCATAGTTCTTCTGAGACTGGCCCCTGTCACTGGGGTTACCTCTGTGAAACCCATGCGCTCCGCCTTCTCGCTCTCCCCAATCAGGACGCGGAGGGCCGCGTCGGCGGCTTCCTGCTTGCCTTGCTTCTTGCTGTGCGCGCAGACGGCTGGGAACCAGCGGCCCCCGACTTTCGCTTGGTAAATGAACCTTTGGAACAAGAAGCAGGACACAGACAAACCAAGACTTGGACGCTGTGGCAGAGAGGGCTGCGCTGGCTTTCAGCGTGGCCCGTCTCGCAGACAGATGGACTCGTCCATTCTGACAGATGTTACTAAGGCAGCATGATTTTTGCTAGCTCCAGATGTCCCGTGGACGACCATGAGTGTTTTCTCTACACTGATTCTTTAAAAATGCACACACACTGTATATATATATATATAAAAAGAAGTTAACTTTTAGGGGCTGGGACTGTGGCTCAGCGGTATAGCGCTCGCCTAGCACGGGCGAGACCCGGTTCGATCCTCAGCACCACATTAAAAAATAAAGGCATTGTGTTGTGTCCATCTACACCTAAAAAATAAATATTAAAAAAAAAAATACACACTTTTTTTTGCGGGGGGGGGGGGGTGCTGGGGGTACTGGGGATCCAACCCAGGGCCACTCCACCACTGAGCTACATCCTGGTCTGTTCTACTTTTTATTTTGAGCTAAGCTGCCCAGGCTGGCTTTGAACTTGTGATCCTTTTGCCTCAGCCTCCTGAGTGGATGGGATTACGTGTGCCATTGTGCTCGACACACTTAAAAAGGAAATTTCACAGTGCTCAAAGGGAACACCAGTGCCATTTGCCATAAATTGAAGGTGGCTATAAAGCCGAATGTGATAAAATCATAAGACTAATTCCGACTAGATACTGTACTATTATCTGCAAAGACTCCAGCCAGGCCTGCCTCTACTAGAAAGGAAGATTAGGGAGTAATAAGAGGGTTTAAAGAACTACTAACACGAAGTTTAGACTGTCTTCTTAAGCAGAAATGAGAAGCAAAGATCTCTCTCCCCACTTGAATCACTTACTTAACACTGTCTGATTCTCAAGCACCCAATCCCACTGTCTCCTCCACTCCTGACCACCTCACCAAGGTCAGCCCGGAGAGAGCGTGTCCACAAGCACCGCATTAGGCGGGGAGCCAAGCCTTCTTGGGGAGTCACCTGTGGATTCCTGGAGGGCCCAAGATGAAGAGTGGGGCAGGGACGTGGACCTGGGCTGGGCCCTGGGCTCTGATGACAGAGGAGGCACGAGCCAGCAGGCAGCGGCCCCCACGCTTCCTGGGGATTTCCGCCATCCCAGAGGGAGAGCATGACCGAGCAGAGCAGCCTGGAGACCCAGCAGACAAGTGTCAAGCCCCCAGCTTTCAACCAGATCTGAATCCACTGCTTGGAAACAGCTTGGATAACCCCACTGGGCAGCACAGAGGCTGCGGCTGCGGAAGAAACTGGTCTCCATGTTCAGGCACACTGACAGTCCCACTCTTCTTTGGTTGTCCTAAGCAGTGGTCCCTCCTGGCCCGAGGGCCAAGTTCAGAATGAGAGAGACTGAGGCATGAAGAGAGGTTGGGGAGTTGGGAACGAACTGCCAGGGGTTCAGGAGGATCTCATGACTGTTCTGCCTTTGAAAAGAATATGAACTCGGGCTGGGGCTGGGGCTGGGGCTGGGGCTAGGGCAGTGGTAAAGTGCTCCCTGAGCACGTGTGAGGCCCTGGGTTCGATCCTCAGCACTACATGAAAATAAATAAATAAAATAAAGGTATCGTGTCTGACTACTTCTAAAAAATACTAACTCTTAGACATAGTTTTATAGGTGTGACACCGCATACATACATGCACACGTGTATATATACATATGTGTACATGTCTATGCGCACGCACACCTATGAGAATGACTGAGTTTGTTAATTATGTAATTTCAATCCTTTGGAGTTGTGCTATCCACTATGGTAGCCACACGAGGGTATTAATCAAAACTAAATATAATAATTCAGTCCCTCGATCAAGCTTGCCACTTTTAAGTGCTCAATAACCTCATGTGGCTGGTGGTTAGCCTTTTAGCATGGGTGACTGTCCTGAGAGGCCTGGCTGTGAAGGAGCGGAGACCCAGGGTATTCCCGGAGGGAGACCCAGGTCCAGGGAAGGTGTCCACAGGTCGGCCGTGTCTCCAGGCTGATGGCAAGGAGCACTGATGACGAGGGGAGATGACGGAAGCAGAAGCCCCAGAACAGACAAGAGGGAGGGCAGGACTCAAGGGAAGGCGGAAGGCGCTGCCCCTGTGCCTAGGGGTAGAGCGAGGCTCGGAGGAGGGAGGGAGGTCAGGGGGTAAGCAGGCCTCTGTTACATGATGACTGCGGTTTCCCGAAGTGGGATGTAAGAGGACCAGTTCAGAGCGAGGACCGGGGTGTTGGTGGGACTCAGAGGCAAAGGTCCCAAGTGGTCCTCCCAGAGTGGCACAGGAAATCTGGTAGACAAAAGCTGGGAAAGCAGGCCAAAGTGTGGGACAGAAAAAGTGGCCCTTGAGACCTGCAGTGGCCTCCAGGGCTCTGTGGTAAAGGCACTGACCTCCAGGCCAGCCCCAGGGGCCATCAGGGGGCCTCTCTCCTCGTCCACACCGGGCTTCCCTCCTGCCCTCTGCTCACCGCTGGCCTCCCCGTCTCTGGACCAGCCCTGCTCTCCTCCCACCACAGGACGGTGAGACAGCCACCTCCAGGGTCCACGGGACACTGGCCCCAGGACCTCGGCAGAACCGAGATCTGAGGCTGCTCAAGTCCCTGGGCGTCCTCCCAGGTCACTGACCCCAGCTGACACAAGGTAAGCGCTGTGGGAGCAGGTGCCACACTGCCCAGTGCAGGGAGGGTGACAGGAAGTGGAAGTCGGGCTGAGGTTAGTACAGAGACAGACTCGAGTTACACAATCAACAGATTTAAAAACATCCATTCCACACTTGGTTGAACAGATGCGTGCAGAACCCGTGGATACGGAAAGCCAACTGTACTCTATCCTTTGCCTGGAACCTTCTTCTGGGTTACCCTTAGGGCCTCATTTCTTTGGGGGATCATTTCTTTGGGGGCCTTCCCGCTCCCTAACTCTAGTCCTACCTCCACAGATCCTCACTGCCCTCTGAGCGCCAGCTCTCTGTGACCCCCAGGAGACCCAAGATCTCATACTTCCATGGGTGACCGCTGGTCACCATTTGGCTCCTATTCTAGCAGAAGGACCTCTGTAGGTATGTGTTGAGGGAAGACCGCAGAGAGACCAGATGTGATCCAGGTGAGAGAATGCTACACCAGAGGCAGGAAGAGGAGCAGGAGACTTGGGACAGAAGGCAGTGAGGGGCAAGAGGAAAAGGTGACCCTTGGGTTTTGGGCTTGAACAGCTGGATAGATATGCAGTAAGACGGGAAACACCTGATATTCACTAAGATGGGAAAGGCTGAGGGACGGAGGTTAAGTGTTGAGAGCCACAGCCAAAGGGGCCCCAGCAAACTTCCAGCTGCCAGCAAGCTTCAGACTGCCCCAGCAACATCTAGCTGATTGGCTCCTCTGCGGTGATGTTCATTGGGCTGTTTCCCTGCCCTTCAGACTGCCAGCTGATGATTGGCTCACAGCTGCCCCAGCAACATCTAGCTGATTGGCTCCTCCACGGAGCTGCTCATTGGGTGACTTCTTTGGCTCTGCCCACGCAACCCAGCCAATCAGCCTCAAGAGGAGGAGGATTGTGGGAGGTTGAGAGGCTGGTGTGGGGGAGAGAGGCTTGTGGAAGCCGGTGGTGGCAGTTGGGCTCTGAGGGTTTTTCCCTGGAGCTGTTTTGTTTGGCGTTTGTAGTTCTAAAAATAAAGTTAGTTTCTTTTTGACAAGTGGCTCCTGATTTGTGCCAAGCCAGACTTCGGCATTTGGTGGCTCGCACGGGGAGCAACTGAGGGTAAGTAAACTGCTCGCCCCTGAGGGCAGGGCGAGAGGATGGGGAGCCATTCTAAGTCTCCTCTTTTGTTTTGCTTCGTTTTTGTTTTAACTTTCCTGTCCCTGGAGATGAGTAAGAGGGAAGAAAAACCACTCACATCTGAGGAAAAACTATTTGCGTTTGAGGAACAGATAGGGAGAAAGGACGGATACATATGTCAGGAGGATAGAAAGGCTGTTATAATGATTTTGTGTGGTTCCCTTTTTATTGGATTCTGTCTCGGTTTTGTTTGGCGTCATCTTGTTGGGTTGTATTATAGTAGAAATACGGGATCAGCAATTAGTAAAAAACAAACCGAAAGAGTGTTAAGTAAATTGTTAGAGGAAGGAAGCTTCCCAGTAAAACCAAGAGCAGTCAGGGCATACGTTGATGTAATACAAGAATATAGCCCATGGCTTTTTAAGGAGGGGTTGTTAGATATATCACAATGGAACCATCATGGTGAAGATTTAAAAAGAATAGAAAAGAACAACCCGGGGACTCTGCCAGTTGGCACATTGTCATTGTGGACGTTGGTATCTAGTTTGCTTAGTCCAAAGCCTTCAGTTCAGACAGAGGTAGAGGAAGAAGAAGACATATTGATTCAAGTAGAAGAGGAAGTCTCTCAAGTTAGTCAGACAGAGGAAAAGATTCAAGTAAAAGCTCGAGCTAGTCAGAAAGAGGAAAAGATTCAAGTAAAAGAGAAGGTCTTTCGAGATAGTGAGACAGAGGAAGGAAGTTTAGAGCAGAAAAATCTATCAGGGGAAAAGTTAAAACAGGTGACTGCTAATAAGACCCTTTTGTTAGAGAGCGTAAGTGTCCAACCAACAGCACCGCCTCTACAGGAGACTGCTACTAACAGCATTCTATCACCAGAGGGCGTAAGTGTTCAACCAACAGCGCCACCTCTACAGGAGACTGCTACTAACAGCACTCTATCACCAGAGGGCATAAGTGTCCAATCAACAGCACCACCTCCATATGCTAAGAGACTCCCAACCCCCGCAGTTGATAGTTTGGATCCTGAGACAGGATCTCAAGTATGCCCTGTATTTGAGGTAGGAGGGCAGCGAACTTACCAGGGTTTAAATTTCAAATCAGTGAAGGAGCTAAAAGAGGCTGTAGCAACCTATGGTCCTCAAGCACCCTTCACTGTAAGCTTGGTCGAATCCATTACCAACTTAAGCATGACGCCAGCAGATTGGGCTAGTTTGTGTAAAGCTGTGCTAAATGGAGGACAATACCTGTTATGGAAGGTTGCCAATGAGGAATTTTGCAAGGAGACGGCTAGTCGAAATGCAGCAGCTGGTTATCCTCAGAGAAATCTAGATATGTTGTTAGGAAAGGGACCTTATGAGGATCGGCAGCAACAACTTGCATATGATCCTGGTGTATATTTACAAATTGCTGTAGATGCAGTTAGGGCATGGAAGTCTTTACAAGAACCTGGAGGTTTACAAGGTCAATTATCTAAGATAATACAAGGAGCTAATGAACCTTACGCTGAATTTGTAGATAGGCTTATTCAAACAGCTACCAGAGTTTTTGGGAATACAGAACAAGCAATGCCATTTATAAAACAACTGGCTTATGACCAAGCGAATCGTTGGTGTAGAGATATCATTAGACCATGGAAACATGAAGATTTAAACACATATATTAAATTATGTAGAGACATTAATGAACAAGGGCAAATTGTGGCAGCTGCAGTAAAACAAGCTTTAGATGCCAGAGACATTAATGAACAAGGGCAAATTGTGGCAGCTGCAGTAAAACAGGCTTTAGATGCCAGAGACATTAATGAACAAGGGCAAATTGTGGCAGCTGCAGTAAAACAGGTTTTAGATGCCAGAGACATTAATGAACAAGGGCAAATTGTGGCAGCTGCAGTAAAACAGGCTTTAGATGCCAGGCCAAGAACATGCTACAATTGTCAACAAACAGGACATTTTAAAAGGAATTGCCCCATAGGAGGAGGGTTTAACAAAACTAGGTATCAAACAAGTAGAATACCGGGTATTTGCCCACGATGCCGTAGAGGGAGACATTGGGCTAATGAATGCCGTTCTCAAACCACCATAGAGGGTACTCCATTATATTGGGCTAATGAATACCATCCTCAAACCACCATAGAGGGTACTCCATTATCAAAAAACGAACAAGGACAAGGTGTTTATCCACAATATCGTGGACAAAGGCATCGGGCTCCGTTGCCAAAAAATGGACAGGGGGCCCCAATGCTCCGGGGCCCCAAACCACAAATATACGGAGCACTGGAGGAACCCAGCAACCCCAGCAACCCCATCAGGGTAGTGCCCAGCACATCAGATCCCTCATCAGACAAACCAGAGGGAGCGCAGGGTTGGACATCTGCGCCTCCACCAAATCAGTACTAACTCCAGAGATGGGAGTTCAAATCATTCCCACAGGGGTAAAAGGACCTCTTCCCAAAGGAACAGTAGGCTTATTATTGGGACGCAGCTCTTCTACTCTAAAAGGACTTTTGATAAGTCCTGGGGTAATTGATTCCAATTATGAAGGTGAAATAAAAATTATAGCCAGTTCTCCAAAGGGTATATCAGTAATTTCACCAGGAGATAGAATAGCACAGTTACTAATAATACCAAGCCTACATGATAAATTTTCCAGTCATGTTGTAGAAAGAGGTTCCAAGGGATTAGGCTCCACAGGTGTAGATTGGGCTATGCTTTCTTTAAATTTAGATTCTCGCCCCATGCTAAAACTAAATATTCAAGGACATGAATTTAATGGGCTATTGGATACAGGTGCAGATCTTAGCATCATCTCTCGTCAAGAATGGCCAAAACATTGGCCATTACAACAAGCCACTCAATCGCTTCGAGGCCTAGGAGTGGCGACTAATCCCGATAGAAGTGCAATGCTATTAGATTGGAAGGATCCTGAAGGATGTGAAGGAACTATACAGCCATATGTATTGGATCATCTTCCCGTAAATTTATGGGGACGAGATGTCTTAGATCAATTAGGTTTGACATTAACAAATAATATCAATCAAAATGCACCCACTATTATGGCTAGACAAGGTTTTAGGAAAGGAAAAAGATTAGAAAGACAAGAACAATGTATAGCAGCACCAATACAAATAGATCAAAGAACAGACAGACATGGGTTGGATTTTCACAAAGGGCCACTGAGACAATAAAAATTACATGGAAATCAGAAAGACCAGTATGGGTTCCTCAGTGGCCCTTGACTAAAGAAAAGACACAAGTAGCCCATGATCTGGTCAAACAACAATTAGCGGAAGGACATATACAACCTTCTGTATCTCCCCATAATACTCCCATTTTTGTCATCAAAAAGAAATCTGGTAAATGGAGATTACTGCAAGATTTAAGAGCCATTAACAATGAAATGGTCATTATGGGACCTGCTCAATCGGGGATTCCTCAATTGTCTGCTTTGCCAAAAACTTGGTATGTTTTAGTTATAGATATTAAAGATTGTTTTTTTTCAATTCCAATTCATCCTGAGGATAGTCCACGTTTTGCATTTACTATCCCTGCACTAAATCATGAAGGTCCTGATCAGAGATATGAATGGAAAGTACTCCCTCAAGGGATGGCTAACAGCCCAACTATGTGTCAAATTTATGTTAACAAAGTAATCCAGCCACTTAGAAATCAAAATCCTGAACTACAAATATTTCACTATATGGATGATGTGTTATTGGCACACAAAGCTAAAAACACATTGCTAGAATGTTATGCCACACTTACAAACTTATTAAAAAATTATAATCTAGAGATAGCAATAGATAAAGTACAATTAAATTTTCCAATTAATTATTTAGGAGTTCTATTATCCTCAACCATGGTCCGTCCACCAAAAATTCAAATACGAGTAGATCAACTCAAATCACTTAATGACTTTCAAAAGTTATTAGGAGACATAAATTGGATAAGGCCTTATCTAGGTATTCCAACAGGAGAATTGGGACCTTTATTTGATATCCTAAAAGGTCCATCAGATCCAAATTCACCCCGAATGTTAACGCCTGAAGCAAGAAAGGCATTAAAAATCATTGAAACATATATGGAAAATATGCATTTGGATAGAATTGATATAAGTTTGCCTTTATTATTTATTGTACTACCAACAAAATATATTCCTACAGGAGTATTTTGGCAAGAAGGTCCATTATTATGGATACATTTATCTTATTCTCCTAACACTATTCTTACTAGGTATCCTGAGGCTGTAGGACAATTAATACTCAAAGGAATAAAAACAGCAAAGGCAGTGTTTGGAATTTCTCCCCATAAAATTATTACTCCATATACTATGAATCAAATTGATGAATTAGCTAATGAGTTAAATACTTGGGCAATAATAATGTGCAAATCTAATGTTTCATTTGATAACCACTTACCATCTAATCCTTTATTGTCTTTTTGGTCATTGCATCCTGTAATTTTTCCAAAAATGACAAGAAAAACACCTATCATGAATGCTCCAAATATATTCACTGATGGGTCAAATAATGGTACAGCAGCAATAGTTACACCTGATCAAACTTTTACATTTTTAGTACCCAAACAATCAGCTCAAAAGGTAGAGCTTAATGCAGTATTACAAACTTTTGTGATGTTTAAAGATTCTGTATTTAATTTATTTTCTGATAGCCAGTATATAGTTAATGCTATAGTATCCCTTGAAGATGCTGGTAGAATTTCCCCTTCTTCTACTGTTTTCTCTTTGTTTTCCACTATACAAAGTTTAATCTGGGACAGAAAAGATCCATTCTTTATAGGACATATCAGGGCACATACAGGATTGCCTGGAGCCCTTAGTTTGGGCAATGATTTAGCAGATAAAACTACACGTGACATACATATTTTCTCTATACTAGAAGAAGCTATAAATTTTCATGAAAGATTCCATGTCAATGCTAATACTTTACAAAAGCGTTTTAAAATAACTAAGGAACAAGCTAGACAAATAATAAAACAATGTCAAAATTGTGTGACCTTTTTACCACAAGTTAATCTTGGAGTCAATCCTAGAGGATTGATGCCTAACCATATTTGGCAGATGGACGTCACACACTTGCCAGAATTTGGAAAATTAAAATATTTGCATGTTACAGTTGATACTTCTTCTGGATTTTTGATGGGCTCCCTTCATGCCGGTGAAAAAACTAAAGATGTTATAGCTCATTGCTTACAAAATTTTGCCACTGTGGGCATTCCAAAACAGTTAAAAACAGATAATGCCCCTGGTTATACGTCTACTTCTTTTAAACAATTTTGCTCATCATTTGGCATTACTCATATAACAGGAATCCCATACAATCCACAGGGTCAAGGCATAGTTGAAAGAGCTCATCAAACTATTAAAATGTACTTATTAAAGCAAAAAGATGGAATTGGGAAGGGGTATATATTCCCCAAAGATAAACTTAAAATAACCCTTTTTACTCTAAACTTTTTAAATTTGGATTCATTAGGACTTAGTGCTGCAGAAAGGCATATGTGTCCAAAAAATGTACATAAGCCTAAGGTACTTTGGAAAGATATTCTAACAGGACAATGGAAAGGTCCTGACCCAGTAATTGTCTGGAATCGGGGGTCTGTTTGTGTGTTTCCACAGGAAGAACAGCAGCCGATTTGGATTCCAGAGAGATTAACCAAGGTTCTGACCCAGAACAGCAGCCGATTTGGATTTCAGAGAGATTAACTAAAATCCTGACCCAGTGATTGTCTGGAGTCGGGGGTCTGTTTTTGTGTTTCCACAGGGAGAACAGCAGCTGATTTGGATTCCAGAGAGATTAACTAAAGTGATTTCTACAGACCAAAAAGAAGATGATTTAGCTCAAATCCATAATAGCTGATATCCAAAACTCCAATTTGGCTATCCTTACATCTGCGACAGAACCAGGATGCTTTTTTCAATATCTATTTTATTATTGCCCTTTCCCATATCATGAAGTTCTATTTTATTTTTTTGAGCTCATACAGACCTAGGTTAATGTTTTGCTGATCAGTTCTATTTTTTTTTGACTATAGAGTTTTTAAACATTGCAATAGAGATTTTACCTGTAAAAAGTTATAAGGCCTTTACTATTATGTTATGTGTTGTATGTATTATATTATGTGTGCACACTTGTGTTTTGTGTTATATGTTTGAATGTACGTATGTCCAATGTATGTATTTCCATATATCATATATGATGAGCGCTCATGAAAAGATGGATCCAAATATTTTTTTTTTATTCACGTGATTTAAATGGTTTAATTTAAATTGGGTAAATAACTGTTAAGAATTGTTTTAATATGTAAACAAAAAAGGAGGTTAACAGATCTGTTTGTTTACTCTCACCTTTCGTTTTCATTATATTTAATAATTCTCTTCACTATAATGTAAATTGTTAAGAAAATTGTTTTCTTTTAGTGCCTTCTGAAATGTTACCTAATTTTTTCTTTAGCCATTATTGCCAGAATTTCTATCTTCAGATGAAGATAATATAAATTGTTAAGAAAATTGTTTTCTTTTAGTGTCTTCTGGAATGTTACCTAATTTTTTCTTTAGCCATTATTGCCAGAATTTCTATCTTCATCCCAGTGCCGATGAAGATAATATAAATTATTAAGAAAATTGTTTTCTTTTAGTGTCTTCTGGAATGTTACCTAATTTTTTCTTTAGTCATTATTGCCAGAATTCCTATCTTCATCCCTGTGCCGGTGAAGACAAAGATAAAACTAATCTACAGTTTCTGCAATAGCCATCACTGAACTGCTTACAGGACTTGCACTGAACTGCTTACAGAACTATGTGTCACTTATATGCATTGTGAACTATCTGTTGGTGCAGCGACTTGTGGTAGTGTTGGGGTATTTTTGCTGATGATATCATCGGTGGTACAATTTTCCCAAAAGGAGCCGTCAATTGACTTGGTATATCTTCCTCCCTTCTGCTTGTCATGATCATTCAGCTAAAATTTGAGGGTCAACAGAGGTGAGGCAAAGAACCTCACCCCCCCCCCCCCCCCCCCGCTGAGACCTCTCCACAGGTGTGGCTGTATACTGGACCGGTAGTCAATGACGGGTAAGATCCAATTACAATGGTACCAACCTAAGACAGGAGGCTGACGCCCTGAGGTCAGCTCATCCGAAGACGGGTAAGGACCATATGTATTGGACAACCTAAGGCAGGCACGGTCCATAAGCCACATGCTTGTTGTTTAAACAGAGAGGGGGAGATGTTGAGAGCCACAGCCAAAGGGGCCCCAGCAAACTTCCAGCTGCCAGCAAGCTTCAGACTGCCCCAGCAACATCTAGCTGATTGGCTCCTCTGCGGTGATGTTCATTGGGCTGTTTCCCTGCCCTTCAGACTGCCAGCTGATGATTGGCTCACAGCTGCCCCAGCAACATCTAGCTGATTGGCTCCTCCACGGAGCTGCTCATTGGGTGACTTCTTTGGCTCTGCCCACGCAACCCAGCCAATCAGCCTCAAGAGGAGGAGGATTGTGGGAGGTTGAGAGGCTGGTGTGGGGGAGAGAGGCTTGTGGAAGCCGGTGGTGGCAGTTGGGCTCTGAGGGTTTTTCCCTGGAGCTGTTTTGTTTGGCGTTTGTAGTTCTAAAAATAAAGTTAGTTTCTTTTTGACAAGTGGCTCCTGATTTGTGCCAAGCCAGATTAAGAAAGCAAAAATCAAGATCTCTGCTTTGAACATGCCACGTCAGGGACGCCAACCCAAGTCGAAGGGACACGTGAACAGCTGGATGGAGGAATCTGGGGTGTGAGAAGGTCTGGGCTGGAGGTGTGTGTGTAGAGCTCTATGGCATTTAGATACTAGCAGCTGGCTGAGGTCATCAAGAGAGAAAGGAAACGGAGGACCCAGCTCAGTTCATATGAGAAGGAAGCAAAGTATATTACTGCATGAGATGCTGAGAAAACGTGCTACTACATCAGCGTCTCCTGTCCTATAAGCCACCTGCCTTGATTTCCCAGGAGGAGCTGGCAGCAACATCCTGTGTCCCCACGGCACACTGCATGTCCCTCCATACGGCACATTCCAACTCTGTGTTACGGTCACACATCCTGCACACTTGGGGCAGCAATTCTTCACATTCTCAATTGAGTTGATAATAAGTCCTTGTGTTTTGAATGAATGAGCAACGGAGTTTCAGAAAGCATTTCATAGAAGATAAAGAGGAAAAGCCAGGCATGGTAGTGCATGCATGTAATCCCAGTGTCTCAGGAGGCTCAGGCAGGAGGATTACAAGTGCAAAGCCAGCCTCAGAAACTTAGGGAGGCCCTGAGCAACTCAGTGAGACCCTGTCTCTAAATAAGAAAATAATAATAATAATAATAATAATAATAATAATAATAATAATGGGCTAGGGATGTGGCTCAGTGGTTGACGAAAAAAAAGAAGAAGGAAAAACACTGAACCTATTACATAAAGGAATTAAAGGCATGAATTTAAAGGAAATGAGTTCTGCTGGGCGTGGTGCTGTACACTATAATTCTAGTGACTCCAGAGGCTGAGGCAGAAGATCACAAGTTTGAGGCCAGTCTCCGCTATTTAGTGAGACCTTGTCTCAAAATAAAAAAATAAACAGTACTGGGGATGTGGCTCAGTACTGGGGATGTGGCTCAGTGGTCGAGTGCCCCTGGGTTCAACCCCCAGAAGTGGGGTGGGAGGCGCTGGGGGTTTACTCAGACTGAAGGATATGAACCATAAAGAGCAGGAGGGAGGCTGATCTTCCCTTCCAGAAGGCCCAACGGTGGGCTATGCATCCCGCCACAAGGGGGCAGTGGAGAGCCTTTGCTGCCCTCCCAGCCTGAGGGCTCTGTTGGGTCATGCTGGTCAAGGGTTAAGGTTTCTTACTATGTTAAAAGCTCTAACTTGCTAACGAAGAGTAATGATCCAAAAGAAAACTGGATAAGGACAGAAAAGGTATTTCACATAAAAGTAAATGCAAATCACATGTAAACACTAATAAATGAATGTTGTTACTCTAAAGACAGAATGTATAACAAGGTGCCATTTCCATGAGCTTTTCTCCTTGATGTTTTTTTTTAAAATATATTTATTTTTCATTGTAGGTGGACATAATACCTTTATTTATTTTTATGTGGTGCTGAGGATCGAACCCAGGGCCTCACGTGTGCAAGGGAGAGCTCTCTCTACTACTGAGCTACAACCTCAGCCCGATGGCTTTTTTTTAATTTGAAAAGTTAGATACCACACCAGTAAAAATTCCAACCGCTCAGAATATACAATGAAATGTGTCCTTCCCTCCCCAGATGCAGTGCAGTTACCAGCTACCTGACTGTCTTAATCCTTCCAGAAAATATTCTGCGCGTGTACACACACACACACACACACACACACACACACACACACACACACACACTACGTCTCTCCCCTGCCATCCACAGTGCCTTCCACTCTGCCGCACAGGTTTCAGAGACGGTTTCACACAGACACGCTGTGCTTTACGTGGTTGTTCGGTGCTCTTTAGCGGAGATGCACGGCGGCTGACTTAACCAGTGTGCCAATGATGGTGCTAGAGACCACGTCCAGCCTCTTACTGCTGTGAACAATGCTGCATGAAGACCTCTGCACCAACGCCGTGCACTGTGTGTCTGGAAGTTCAGAGTGGCACCTCGGGCCAGAGGCACGGTTCTCACACTCAGCTGTGATGCACAGGCTGAACTGCACCGCTGTCAAAGCGTCAATTTAATCTACAAAATGAGGTCCTGTACCTTTCTGTTTACTGACAATTCATTGTACTTCTTTTCCTTTTTCTTTCGGTACCAGGGACTGAACCCAGGGGCACTTTACCACTGAGACGTATTCCCGACCCTTTTTTTTTTTTAGACAGGGTCTCACTGAGTTGGTTAAGGGCCTCACCAAGTTGCTGAGGCTGGCTTTGAACCTGTGATCCTCCTGCCTCGGCCTCCTGAGCTGCTGGGATTACAGGCTACAGGTGTGCCACCACCTGGCAATTCACTGTATTTCTTTTTCTATGAATGTACAGCTCACATACTTTAGTTTTCTCCTAAGGTCTTCCATTGGGATTTCTGTAGAACCCCTCATGTATCAAAGAAATCAGCCCTCGGGCTGCTGGCACTGTGGTGTTTTTCTCAGGTGGTCTTTTGACTACGCACCATTTTTTTCTTACTATTAACATTTCTGGGCTTTTTACCTGATGACTTTATGTTTTGTGTCTTTGATTGGAAAGGCTTTGCTGCTTAAAGATTCTAGAAACATCCCTCCTTTCCATCTAGTGATCTGATTTCATTTATTTTACATTTAAACCTTGGATCTGTAGGGTCTGGGAGTCGGGAAGGGGGCAGACAAACAGCTCTGGTTTTGTTTTCAGGATGGAGAGCTGGCAGCCCCACTACCTCCATTTCCCCACTTATTTGGAGCCTTATGTTTACAACATACAAAAATACCTTTCATATGGTTCTCAACCTTTTGGGTGCTCCCGTCTGATCCCCGGAAGCACCTTTCTAGCTATGTACACCACAACACTGTTTTAAAATCTGGTAGGGGCTGGGGTTGTAGCTCAGCGGTAGAGCGCTTGCCTGTCGCGGGTGAGGCACCAGGTTCAACCCTTGGCAGCAGGTAAAAAACAAATAAATAAAAAAAAAAAGTAAAGGTTAAATTCTTAAAAAAAAAATCTGGTAGGATCAGTCCTTTTTTCCCTGAATTTCCTATTTTTATGTATTTGTTTTTCATATGAAATTCAGAATCAAGTCTTCTACTTGCAAAATAAATTCTCTTGATGTTTTATTGGGACCATATTAAGTGTGAAGATTAATCTGGGGACAGCTGCTATCTTTAAAATACTTGGCCTGGGGTGTAGCTCAGTGGTAGAATATACACCTAGCACATGTGAGGTTCTCAGTTGATCCCCAGACCACAAAAAACCAAAACACAAAAACCTTTACTGTCTAATAACAGATTCTTCCTCCCATTTAATTAAGTCTTCCTTCATATCTTTCATTACCTTTTTACTTAACGTTGTTCCTACATAGTTCCTATTAGGACTGTGCCTAGGTAGTTTATCTTTTTTTAAAATTTTTTTTTCTGTGGTGCTGGGGATTGAACCCCGGGCCTTGTGCGCGCAAGGCAAGCACTCTACCAACTGAGCTATACCCCAGCCTGGTAGTTCATCTTTTTAGCTGCTGTTGTAATAGGGTAATTTCTTCCACTGCATTTCCCAATTGCTTATTCCTGCATACAGATAAGCTCTTTTTTAAAATTATTTTATTTGTTATATACTTATTTTTCATGTGATGCTGAGGATGGAACCCAGTGCTAGGCCAGCGCTCCTCCACTGAGCCACAGCCCAGCCCTCAGGCAAGCTCTGGACTCTTCTACATTACACTGCGATTTCTGACTTTTCTCAATTCTCTGCCTGTGCATTTCTTTGGTTTTCAGGTAAGTATTCCAGGTACACAATCAAGCCATCTGCAAATAATGATTAACTAACTACCTCTTTCTTCTTTGTTTACTTGGTTTTCTTTCTTTGTTTTTGGTACTTGGAATTGAACCCAGGGGTGCTTTACCACCAGCTATATATATCTGCAGCTCTTTTAGTTTTTGCTATTTTGAGATAGGATCTCACTAAGTTGCTTCGGACTTGTTGAGTTGCTGAGGTTGGCCTTAAAGTTGTACTGAGTACATGAACAGTACGTGCTTAAAAGTTCTATCAATGCTGGGCATGGTGGCACACATCTGTATCCCAAGACTCAGGAGACTGAGACAGGAGGATCTCAGTGCAGCCTCCCGAGTCCCTGGGATTACAGGTGTGCACCACACACATGGCATGTACACTTATTTCTTTCTCTTGACTGGCATTGGCTAGAATTCCAGAATAATGCCTAATAATGATGACACTGACAACTATGTCTCCCTCCTGACTGTAATGGGAACAGTTCTAGGTTCATCATTAAATAAGCTGCTGGCTTTTGACTTCAAATGTATTTTTATCATGGTAAGGAGGTATTCAATCATTTTAATTTTACTGACAGCTTGTTTTGTTAATCTGAATGGATGTTGAGTTTTATAGATACCTTTTCAAAATCTCTGGAGATAATTATGTGGTTTCTCTCCTGTGATTTATTAATATGGTAAATAGTAATAATAAATATCCTAACAGATTAATCTTTGCAATATAGCAAAATACTGGTTTTTTTTCCATTTTAGAATGGCAAAGATAAGATTTTTAAAAAATGTTTTTTGTAGTTGTAGATAGACAGCATGCCTTAGTTTATTTGTTTATTTTTTTTTGTGGTGCTGAGGATCGAACCCAGTGCCTCACAGGTGCTAGGCAAGTGCTCTGCCCCTGAGCCACATCCTCAGCCCCCCAAAGATAACAATTTTGATGATATCATATTAGCCTGGGTGGAGCTGGGGAAAAGCCATTCTTACATATTGTTGGTAGAAGCATAAGATGGTGTGATCTCACTGGAGGAAAATCACTCATTTACATATTAACATTTTGAATGCTCATAAACAGGCTATACTATTGTTCATAACAGCAGAATTCTGGAAACAATCCAAGTGTTCTCCAAGAGGAGCTGGTTAACTAAATCACGTGCACTCTAACAATACACTTTGCAGCATTACTAAAAGAATATAGGGATATATAATGCTATTTTATTGTTGTATAAGATCAAGTTATAGATCAATGCTTATATGAAACCAACAGGGGAGATGCACTTGCCTGTATTTACACAAACACACTCAAGAGACACATATTATAATGCAAAATCATTAAATGTTGATGGGGGTTGTGGATAGGAGATGAGAGCTAGGCCCAAGGGAGACTGAGAATGAACTTCTTATATTTTTCTGAATTTTTAAAAAATTTTTGAGTAGTCTATTACGTACACAAAAATTTTTAAACCTTAAAAAAATATATCGCTCATGGCCCCAAAATTTCACTCCTAAAAATTTACTACTGATAGGGGCTGGGGTTGTGGCTCCGAGGTAGAGCGCTCGCCTACCATGCGTGAGGCACTGGGTTCGATCCTCAGCCCCACATAAAAATAAGATAAAGATATTGTGTCCACCTATAACTAAAAAATAAATATTAAAAAATTACGACTGACAGTTTTGCTAATGAAAGCAAAAGCATACAGTATGAGGAGATTCAACTGGAGTGTTTCCAATAGTGTGACCAAAGCAACCGGAATGTCACTGGAAGTGGGTTAAACAAATTATGCCAAGTTGGGGTGGGCTGTTCCCAAGTACTAGCAACATTTTATTTTCTTAAACTAGGTGGTGGCGCCTCAGTATCTATTCTAGAAAAGGTCTGTCATATCTCTTATTTAATAAGTAATTTTAAAATTGCAAGTATTTAGTCAATGAAATATTATTCAGCTGTGCAAGAGACCTTGGTAGAGCTGCATATTCTGATTTGTATTTTTCTCTGAGACACACTGGCACAAGGTGCTGAACAGAAAGCATGCTCTATGCTTATTTTTGTTTAAAAAAAAAGAAAAAAAGAAAGGAAACTGTGCTAATTATGCATAGAAATTTCCAGAAGGAAATTCAAGTTGATAGCATGAGGATCTTAGGAGAGAAGTCTGGGATAGAAATAAGACTTTTCACTATAGACTTATTTGATCAGTTTGAATAATTTTCTATGTGTGTACACATATATATATATTCTTTCAGAAATAAAAAAAGTAAAAAAAAAAATATATATATATATATATAAGGCTCACTGTCACTGAAGAGTAACTGTATCCTCAAGATGGAAGACTAACTTCATCCGAGAGGCTGTGGAGAGAGGGTTGGCTTGTTTCATCACCTGCCTTCCCTGTCCTTCACAGCCGCACACTCTCTCTTTCCCGGACGACACACCACCCACCTGATGACCCCCAGCAGGAGCTGGGCCGGGAGCACTCACTTGGGCTCATGAGGGGGGCCGGACTGGTCCACCAACTTGAACTCCGCAGCAAAGCCATGGGAGCGGGCGTACTCTAACAGGCCGCCCACGGGGTTGGTGTTCAGGTATCTGACGAGCTCACCGATCCTCCTGATCCTGTTGGGCATCCCGTCCAGGTTGTCAAGTGATTCTGGGTTGGCACCTCCAGACTAGAGGAGAAGCAGCCAAACAAAGAGGAGCCATGAACACTCAAAGAAACGTGGGCCACCCTGACCCGCTCCGTTGCTAGATCACCCCGTTGCTAGATCGCCCCGTGGTGTTTCAGCAGGAGAAACGCCCACCTGGTCATCAACCGAGTTGGCGGCCTCCTCGTGCAGGGCCTTCATGGCCTCCTCTGCGGCCATCTGCTTGGCCACTTTCTTGCTGGGGGCACTCACGGTAGGGAAGGTCTGCGCTCCCACCGCCACACAGTACTGGAACCTGACCGCGAGGAGGAAGGTGGTGACTGCAGAGACCGGCCCAACTTGCTACCGTTCTCTACTACATGCGATCTCTTGTGCATGTCACCTGCTCTAGTCACTTCTGCCTGGCACAGCCGCTGCCCCTCGCCCACCTGCTGCCCGGGTCTCTCAGCCTGGCTCCCCACTTTCAACATGCAAAACTTTCCCCTCCTCCACAGACCCTCAGAGAGCTGCCCAGGCCCACAGCCCTGGACCTTCCTGTCCCACCAATAGTGACCCCCACGCTACCAACCCCTCCTTGCCCTTGGTCCCTCTGAACTCTCATTCCAGCTTCTCTGCTTTCCCAGCAGCAACCAGGTCCTGAAGGCCCCTTCCACATGCAGCAGAAGAAACCGCTCAGCCTGTTTCTGAGAAGCCTGGCGGAGACGCCGTCCTGGGACGTACTTGGGGTCGTGGGCAGGGCCTTCTTTGGACAGGAGCCGGAATTCACAGGAGTTGCCCAGTTTGTGCATACACTCCAGCAAGGTAGTGACGGGGCTCTTCCCAGAAAACAGGGACGACGTTGAGGTGGCGGTGGGCTGGGGCTCTGCTGCCTGGAGAGAGTGAGACAAGAAGACAGAACAAAACACGAGAAACTGAGACGAGGCCAGCTGGTCCGCCTCCGCAGAAGGGACGGACGGGAGAGTCCCGGATCCGTCAGTGTTAAGGGTGGCCTTCCAGGGCGGAGCTGCAGGGGACTTCCCGGGCAAGGCAGGAGAGAGCAAGTTATCTGCCCAGAGTGGAGACGAGCACCGTACCGCCTCAGCCTCTTCCAGGTTTGAGGTCCTGCACCTCCAGCTAGGTTCCAGGGGGCAGGAGAGGGGCTGGGAGGGAGGAGAGCAGCTGGAGGTGGGCAGAGGGGGCAGGAAGCTGTCTTGGACGAGAGACCAGGGCTTTTAGACCAGGATCGCTTCCAGGGCCAGTTAAGGTGCGACCCCTTGAGACCCGAGACGAGACCCGCCCTGGGAAGTCCCTACCTCCTCTGGCTCCTTTTCTGTGGAACAGCAGGACAAGTCCTCTGGCTTCCCGCTGTCCTTGGCTTTGGCCTCCCGAAGCAGGATGGTCATGGCTTTCAGAGCTGCGTCCTGCTTGGCCACCTTCTTGCTGCCGGCTTCTGCCGGGGGGAACTCTCGGCCGCTGATGACGACCTGGAACTTAAACCTTGGCGGAAAGCAGTCAGACGTGAGAAGCCGCGCTCTTCCCGCGTGTCCCACCCCACTGAGCAGACCTGGAGGTAGGCCAGGAACTTCTGTCCCTTTGGAGGCTTGGCCTGTCCCTTCATTTTTTTTTTTTTTTTTTTTTGGTACCAGGGACTGAATCAGGGACACTCAACTACTGAGCCACATCCTGAGCCCTGTTTTGCTTTTTATTTAGAGACGGGTCTTGCTGAGTTGGTCAGGGCCTCACTAAGTTGCTGAGGCTGGCTTTGGACTCTCAGTCCGCCTGCCTCGGCTTCCCAAGCCACTGGGATTATAGGTGTGCACCACGGCACCTGGCAGCTCGTCCGTTCTTTTAGGAAACAGAGCAGCCAGTGACTCTGTCCCCAGAAGTCAGTGAAGCATGCACAGCCACCACAGTGGGTGATAGGAACCTGGCTTACAGGAGACCCCCCATGCCTTGAATATAATAAGTTGTGTGCAATAAGCAACGGGCTAAAATCACCATGAGAGTCTCGACAGCAACCCAAAAGCCTTCATCCTAAAGCAAACGAGGTGGACTGGCCTCCTCAGGAAGGTCCTAAAAAATAGGGGAGGCCTGGGGGTGTGGCTCGGTGGCATTAGAGCCTGGGCTCGGTCCCCAGCACTGCAAAAGGAAAGAAAGAAGAAAGAGAGCAAGGCGTGTCCGAATCAGTCTCCTGCTCTCCACACACTGCCGCTCACGGGGCCCCACTGGGTGGAGGGAGAAGGGGAGGATGTGGGAGGATGAGGGGCAGGCTGGGGAAGGGGGCAGAGGAGGACGGGGCAGCCTCCAGGGCTGTTTGTCCCTAAGTTACCCCCAAAGATAATTCACTCTTAAAAAGTGTGTTAAGTCGTGCTAGACCTCTCGACTTCCTCCGAGCCTGAGGTGAAGGAATTTCCCTTGTTATACAGAAAACCAAAAGCATTTGTTACGGGCTACTAGACCCAGCCTGGGCCTCTTGCAGTCAAGCTTCTATATTTTCCTGGGCTCTTGGCTCCATCTGGGGTTTCATTTAGAAAAGGAGGTCAGATTTCTTATCTCCCAGGTCTTCTGAAGTACTTTATATGGCATCGACGCTCCTGTAGCTGAAGTTCAAAAATTATTTAACCACAAAACTCCTGGCTGTCCCCCAACTCTGGCAAAGGGGCTGGTGGGGAAAAGGAGGACAGCCACTCAGCCTCTGTCACAAACAGACAAAGCCGTCACGGCCCTGCCAGCTTCTGGACAGACACACCCCTCTTCTTAACAGCTCCCCTGTAACGCCAACTTGGGGCCACTAAGACGGTCAGAGGAGGACCAAGGGCCAAAGGGCGATGCTCAGTCTGGAGAGCAGCCGTGTAAACGCCGTCCCACGCCACGAGGACGTTTGGGCCAATGATGGATCACGTAACACAATAGTGGACCCACAAGGTGGTACTGCCCAGTGACCTGAGCTGTCGTAGGTTTGTGTAAGCACACTCTAGGTTGGTACAGTGACAAAATCACCTAATAGGACATGGCTCAGGATGTGTCCCTGTCCCTGACATTAAGAGTTGGTGGCATGTTCCCCATTCTCTCTGGTTCTGTCCAGCAGCGGCTTGCAGCCACTCGGACTTGAGCCAATGGCTCCTGGTCCTTTCTGGGCCCACCTGTCTCAGTCTGTCCTGGCCAAGAGTGCAAGGCCCGCCAGCTGCCTGAAGGAGCCTCAGGTGCTTCTCAGCAGTGCCAGCTGCCTCTGTGCAGAGGAGGTGTTTAAAGTTAGACTACCACCCTCAGCAGGCGGGCGGGCGGGCGGGCGGGCGAGCAGGCGGGCCTGCCTCCCAGTTGAGTGGTGCACCTGGGCTCTGCACAACCCTTACCCTTGCGTGGCCCACCCTTGGTGGTCCTGTTCCTGTACCTTGTCCAGGAACCCAACTGGAGGGGGAGGTGGGGAGGGAGTTAAGTCCTGGCCTAGGGCCTCGGGGGCAGGCGAGACCCGGTGCCTGAAAGCTGTGATTTCTAAGGAAGCCTCATTTCAGCCAAGAGTCCACCTCCCCCTTGGCTCGGCCAGGATTCTGGTGGCTCCAGGCCCCTCGCCCAGAGAATGGACCAAAGGAGGATGATTCAGCCAAAGGCCAAAAAGGAAGAGGGGGACAGGGCCACCGAAGGGCACCGCTCACAATCGGCTGAGGCTTGTTGGTCCGGCCCTAGGCGCGTCCGGCGGGGGCTCACCGGGGCTCGTGGGGGGGCCCGCTCTGCTCGATGAGGTGGAACTCGCAGGTCTGGCTGGCGAACTGCGCGTACTCCAGCAGCCCGCTGACGGGGTTCTTCAGCTGGCACTCGGTCAGCTTCTTGTAGGGCGAGCACCGAGGCAAGCCGTGGCTGTAGAAGGAGGGCATCTCCATGATGGCTCGGAACTCGCCCGGGGCCGCGTGGATGCTGTTCAGGTCATCCGGGATGTCATCTGTGGCCCACTGGCCATTTTCAAAGTCCACATACCCTGCTTTTGAGGGGCCATTGTGATAAACAGGGGGCCTCAGTTTTATGAACCCTGGTCTGGGCTCCTGTCTACTTTCTAACCTTATGAGCGGGTCCTGCCCATTCTCCGCCTTTTCTGTGGGCATCGTATTGTTTGGGGCATTGGATGGGGGGAGGTGATAGGTGGGGAATGCCGTGTTCCTGCTGGTGGCGGGGACAGCACCCTGGGTGGCCGCGGGGGCACTCTGTGTGCTCCTCTTGATCTGCATCCTCTCTCGCTTCTTGTCCGTCAGGTACCAGGTGGGGATGGCCCCTTGCCGGTAGACGTCGCCCTGCTTTTCCATGTCGCACAGCACTGCGTTCACATCTCGGGCTCTGGTGAAGCCGATGTTTTTAGCCAGACTCAGGGCGGAGCAGTTAGTCACGTTGAACAGGTAGTCGCAGATCTTCTCCTTGATCTCAGCCATGTCCAAAGGCTCGGGAGGATCTTCTGAGTCAGATGTGGGGTGACTCTCTTCAGATTCCGACTTGGGCTCTGGGCTTGGGGCTCCCTGGCTCTGAAGGTCGGGCTGTACAGGGGTGCCGGGCTGTGCAGGGGTGCCGGGCTGTGCAGGGGTGCCGGGCTGGCTCCAGGCAGGAACGGAGGCCGCAGCACTCCACAAAGGGGGTGTGCCCTGCTTCCTGTGCAGCTGACCCTTCTTTGCCAGGGAGTACAAAGCTTGATTGACCTCTCTCTTGGGGACCCTGAGCTTCCTGGCCAGCTCCCGCGCTGTGGTGTCCTTCCCTTCCCCGAGCTCCTTTAGGAACTCTAAGATCCTTTCCTCGTGGCCCTGACTGATGCTCAGTCCCTGGAAGCGGGAGGAGAGCCGGTCAGCACCTCTCCACGGCAGGCCCCTGCCACCTGGCAGGGGAAGCTGGGGCACTGCCTGCAGCCCCTGACCTCTGAGAGGCACGCGGCTGCAGACCCCCCAGATCTCAGGCTGCCTGGCTCTAACAGGTGGTCCCGGAAACCTGGGCCAGAGTCCTGGGGGCACTACCGGTGGTGGCAGGGACGGTGCCCGCGTTCCAGTCAGGGGCACTTCCGAGAGCCGCCCCTTGAGAAACTCTATTTGCTGGAGCCGGAAGCTATCGGTGCGCGATTCCTGCCGCGGCTGCTGCGGTCTGGCCTTGCTGTGCTCATAGCCGTGGCCAGGGCGGGGGCGGCGTGCGTTGAAGAAACACCCCTGTGGACAGAGGGAGCAGAGGGGTGAACCAGGCTGCAGGAGGCCGCGGACTCCCCTCCTGACCCTGCCCCGGACCACGCGCCCGGCTTCCAACAGGCTGAAAAGGTGACAGTCATGGGCTTGCGGCCTAGCTGGGGTGACTTAGCCACCTCTTAAGTACTGCCTGGGGCCACCATTGGCACACAGGGGACAGGAGGCGGAGCACAGGGGCACCCAGCAGGGGTTCGAGTGCCCCAGCCTCTCCAGAGACCTAACTAGTCTCCCTTTCCACAGCGTTTTGGAGAGTGGACAGGAACCTTCCCACCAACGCCAAGAGACCCTCTGCAACCCGAAAACAAATCGCATTGTGTCTTAAAACCAAAACCAGAACCCTGAAAAAGGAAGGGCGTGAGGGGGCTGGGGATGGACAGGGCTCCCCCTCCCTGAGCCAGGCTCCCCACGTGTCAGCCCTGGCCCCCTGCCCGTCACTGCCCTCCCACGAGGCTCACAGTGTGGTTTCAGGGAAGCTGGCACACTGTCCTTGCTCCTCAGCATGGTGCCCAGGCTGGGGTTGGGAGGGGCACCTGGCACTTCTCCCAAGCACCCGGGCAGGGTCCCCTCCTTACCCTCAGCCAGCCTCCTACCCTCCCAGCTACCTCCCGAGGGCTGTTTCCACGGCCCCCCCTTCTGAGCTCTGCTTGTGGGCGCAAGAGACCCCAAATTCTCCTGTCGCCGTATGTTCACTGCAGTGAAGCAGCCGTGGCCCACCCCACAAGGGCCCTCCATCTGGGGCCTGTCCTCTCACTGAGTGTGCAGCAGGCAGGAGGTGCTCATGGGGCTGGGGGTGGCAGGAGGCACTCTGCTTCCTTGGCCCAGGGCTACAGGCTGGGAGGGGCTGCACCTCGTGTTATGTCCCCTCCTCTGGTCCTCCTGAAGGCTCCAGGGCAGCTGCGCCCCTTTCTTCAACAGCTGTGCTTCCTACTCCCCACAAGTAGGGGACGCTGGCATTCTTGCCGGTGGCTCTCATGGGTTGTAGGGTTCCTTGATCTCTATGACAGTGGCCTCCCGCTCCTCTTTCAGCCACGTCTGGCTTGTCCAGCTGCCCCTCTGATATCACCATTAATGCCAACCCAGGCCTCGGCTGACCCCTCAAACCCTGAAACTCTTCTCCAGGGGCTGGGATCTGAGAGCTGTGCCATCACAGCACAAGCAGCCACTCACAGCACGTCAACGTCTGTGGACGGCTTCCTTACGGGGATCTCCTTTCCCCCAAACAGGGGTCAGCTGTGGGCTGCGCTGGCCGACCCCTGCTCCTTTCTGGGGGCAGCTTCCCCACGTCTCTGAAGGCTCCCTCACTCTGCCTGATCTGTGGTCAGTTGGCCTCTCTACCCAGCACCCACTGAAGGACAATGACTGCGCTAACAGGTCCCTACACGTCCTGCTCTTGAGCCGTGGCTGGGTCTCCACTGTTGGTCACCCAGTGCCACAAACTGCCCGGGCTCACCGCAGATGAAGCTTCTTCAGAAAACTCTCCTCCCAGGATCTGGTGACCCAGCATCAGGCATCATCTCTGTCCCCTTCTCCTGCCCTTTCTATACCCTCAGTCCCCATGGCTTGTCTAAGGAGTTTCCTTTATATTTAGTCCACTAGGTTGACGTCACCCACTCCGCCAACCCAAGCCAGCCCCCTGAAGCAACTCGCGTCTAGCCAGCTGCCACTTCGACCAACTACCTAGACATCGTGCCCTCAAGTAACCCGCCATTACCTCAAAGCCACAGATTCTGGACCAAATTTATCATTTCCCTCAAAGCCACCCTCCTCTCCCCTTGTCACTGTTCACGGCATCCTCCTCGCAGGTCACTAAGGCCAGGGCCCTGAGTCTCCTTCCCTGGCTGTCTGCCCTCCGTCCTCACGGCCTCCCAAGCCGGTGGCTGCCCTGCCCTGTCTGGCCCACCACCTCTGGAGGAAACGTGTCCCATTCGGGTTGCAGCCCCTGGTCACCGCCTCTTACTCAGACTACTCCGAAGCCTCAAGTCCTTCTGCTCCTCTGCCGCCACACCAGCGCGCACCTCCGCCCTCCACGGCCACCTGCCACGGCCACCTGCCACGACTGGCCCTTTCCTCCCAAGTCTCCTAAAGGCCACTTTCTTCAGGAGGCTCCGGACTCCCACTCCCTCAGCCCCCAGTCCCCTCCTGGAACTCCACCCAGTCAGCACCTGCTGTGCCTCTGGCTTCACCTTGGCTTTAGCTTGATCAATCATGGCAGAGATACAGTGAACCTGAAAGGCCATTAACAAGGTCAGGCGCCAGAAACCCCACCTCCACTCCCACACAGTGCCCATGGGGGCTGTGGCGGACTCCCCGGGGGAACTCCAACAAGGACTAGGCTACGGTCACCTTTGTCTCCCCAGCACCTGGCACAAAATTAAAACTACCAAGCAACACACATGAATGCGTGAACAAGGCACCCAGGCAACGGCACCCCCTTCCTCACTCCTCTTTTTTGGGGGTGGGGGATTCACTGAGCCCAGGGATGCTTTACCACTGATATACATCCCTAGTCTTTTTTTAAAAAATTTGAGACAGGTCCTACTTAATTTACTTATTTGTAAAGGGACCTTTATTTTCTTTATGTATATGTGGTGCCGAGAATCGAACCCAGGGCCCCCCACTGCTACACAAATGCTCTTCCACTGAGCAGCAACCCCAGCCCTCGCTCCTCTATTGTATCTCTGTCCCCCCATATTGCTAGGGGCAGAGAGCAATATGGACACAGTGAGCGCCCCAATCGCAGAGCTGGATTATAGGGATTTTTAGGGGTTTTCTGATTAGCTCTTTGGTACCTTTCAGAAAAGAAACCTTGTTCTGAACTGGCTGAAGTCAGTTTCTACCAGGTGCTTTCTAGAGTCAAACTGCTACTCTCAACCAAAATCTGGCAAATATTTGAGTGCCCACCTAAAAAAAAAAAGGGTGGAATAAATGATGAAACACTCATGCTGTGGAACAGTATTCACACAGGGTTTAAAAATATGGCCAGGGGGGTGGCACACACCTGTAATCCCAGTGACTCAAGAGCCTGAGGCACGAGGATTACAAGTTTGAGGCCAGCCTCAGCAACTTAGTGACACCCTGTACTTAAAAAAAAAAAAAGGACTGGGGCTCAGTAGTAAACTGCTCCTGGGATCAATCCCCAGTGTGTGTGTGTGTGTGTGTGTGTGTGTGTGTTTTAGATCTATTTGTATTCACCTAGAGAAAATTTAGGAATATATTGACTAAAACAACAACATAAAAGCAAGTTGCAGAATACATATACATTATTTTTTCTCTTTTTTTATAAATAAGGAAAAACTCACATGTATTCATGTACGTATATAAATGTACATGTGCATAAGCTAGAATGAATTCAGAGGAAAAAAAGAAATGATACATGAATTTTTTAACAGTTATTTTGGGAAGTTGTGTTAGAGGGGGAGGGAGGGTCATTGTCTTCTCACCCCTTTCAGCACCCTAAAAAGCAGTCCCACTTTAGAACACCATGCAGATAACCACCAATGGTGTGGGAGCGACAGGTAGGAAACCTGCCCATGGTGGTCCTTCCTAAACCCCCACCCCACTTCTCTCCCACTTCATGTCTCTTTACTGAGCAAACTGCATAACAAGTCATCTGACACTCACTGCCTCCTGGATTTCATATTAACTTGGCCTCTTATCCTTAGAATCAAGAGACTAAAGCCCCCCACCTTTACCACATGGCTCCACAGCGCCACACTCTGGTATGTCTGAAGAAATACTTCTTCAAGTCAGGTCTCCCTAATCCTTTAAAGAAGGGCCTTATTTATTTTTTGGTGCTGGGGCTTGAACCTGCACATGCTAGGCTAATGCTCTTATCACTGAGATCATCCCCAGCCCTCAAAAAGAGATTTAAAAATATACATGCATACATTAATAATATGTATACATAACAACTTTTTAAAAATGGAGGCATAATTTGCATACAGTAAAATTTATACTTTTTAGTGTACAATTCTATGAATTTTAACAACTACCAGTACAATCAAGACACAGAACACTTCAAAGCTGGGAGCGGCGGCACTTGTACCTGTAGTCCCAACTATTCCGGGGGTTACAGCAAAAGGACTGGAAGTTCAAGACCAGCCTGGGCAATTTACAGAGACCCTGACTCAAAATAAAATGTAAAAGGCTGGGGATGCAGCTCAGTGAGACAGTTGCTGGTCTACCACGTGTGAGGTCACAAAAGTAAGTAAAAAAATAAATAAAAACATAGCTGGACATAGAGCACTTCTACTCCCCGCTGAGTGTCCTCAAGCTGCTCTGCTGTCAACCTCTTCCCCCGGCACGGATCTGTTTTTTGTTCCTGTAGCCTCCTTTTTCCAGAATGCCAGGGACCTGGACAGAGACGCCACCTCTGTGCACTAAGATCGTGACGACGTCGGAGCGGCAGAATGTGTGATTCCTCACTAACTGCTGCACCGCACTGCACCGCACGCACCCACGGGCTTCCCATCAACCTGTGGCAGGGCGCGGGCACAGGCGGCCACAGACTTCCCCGACACGTCCTCAAGGGCTACTTTTAGTCTCGCTAAGGCCTCCTCTGGGGGTGCCAGGGGTGCGGGGAGGAGGGCTGCTAAAAGTCGGGAAAGTCGTGAGTGGGGCTGGGTGCGGCTGGGGGCAGCGGCGGAGCCCTGGTGGAGAGCGGCCCGGGGCCGCACCGGGAAGGGACGCGCGCCCGCCTCGGCCCCGGAAGCCGGCCCCCGCAGCCGCGCCGCACCCCGCGGACGGCTTACCTGCCAAGGATCCATGGCGCCCCTCGGGCATCGCCCCGCCGGCGCGCCCGCCCCCGAGGCCCCGGGACGCGAACCCCGCGCCAGTGCGCCGGGCGCAAAGATGGCTCCGGGTCAACTTCACTTTCGTTTCCTCGGAAGGACGGCCCCCTCCGAGGGCTGGGCGGGGTAGGGCTCGGGCAGCCTAGCGACCGCGCCGGGCTCCAGCGCCTTCCCGGCCTCGGAGCGGAGGTGGCCTTTCTTTAGGAAGTCGGGGAACCTGCCGCGCCCCTGACCCTCCGGGGCCTCCGAGGAACGCCGCGAGGCTCCGGCGCTGGGGAAGCGGCCTGAACTGCACTCCGTGGGTCGCTGGGGAGGGGTCCCTCCAAGCGTCCCCACTGTGGGACGTCTGTCCATGTCCCCTCCGCATCGCGAGCTGCAATCAGCGGGCACCAGCCAGGCGACTTCGCAAGATAAATCAAGGTAACCGCAAAGGGACCATCTGGGACCCACGCCGGCGACCCGCCCCTTCGCAGGCCGGGTGAGCACCTGAGTCAGCTTGGGCGGACACTGGCCACGCGCAGGGGTTGAAGCCGGCTGACTGTGGCCACGGGTCAGCCGCTGGACGGGGTCCGGTTCTGAGAGCTCACACCACTACCTTGTTATCTAGAAGGAAAACACCTAGGATTCCACGGTCAGGCTTACCTACTGCTTGCCCTGGCATCTAACCCTAGGAGAAGACCACAGATCCGCGCCGGGGCTCAGCAGCTCCTTCCCCCCACTCCCACTCCGGGAGAAGTGCCTTTATCTTTTTTATTTTTTAATATTGTTTTGTTTGTTTATTTGTTTATTTATTTGTTTATTGGTACCAGGAATTGAACCCAGAGATGCTTAACTACTGAGATATATTCCCAGCCCCAGAAATTCCCTTTTCTGTGTTTGATTTTTTTCCCCACCGCTTGAGATTTATGTCCCTTCCAGCTGATGCCCTGTCGCCACTGTCCTCCCCTTCATCCGACCTGTCCCTAACACTAAATTTCATTCTCTTGTAGGCAGTGATCTTTCTTCCTTCTGTGTCTTTGCACATTCTGTTCCTTGACCTAGAATGCACTTCTTCTGTTGAAGTAGTTTTTCAAAATCAGCTTCAAATATTGCAGGAGAGAGCGGTCCCTCACTCCAGGAGGGGGATGGGTGAGGCAGCGGGTTCAATTCTTGGTTCCGGGTTCTGTGCTTGCCCCTTATTCAGCATTTACCCCTTACAGAGCACTTGTTCCTCTGAAAATCCTTCAGTCATTTAACATCACTTCACTAGGCACCTAATGTGTGCCAGTGTGTGAAGCACAAATAAGAGCCCCTTCCTGCAGCTGTCAGTCAGTGGCAGGGGTGGGTGGTGCCGGGAGGATGGATGCCACAACAGCCATCCCAATGTTAGGCATTACTTGTTAATATAGTCTTCTGGGGGCAGAGAACATGTCTATACACCCCTATATTGCTGGTTAGTTGAATGAGAGAGCACTCAGCAGGTAAAATAATGGGCAAGAACATTGGGTAACTTCACAGGATGAAATTTAAAGTATCAATAACTATATGAAAAGATACTGAATCTCATTACATCAGGGAAATGCTGGGTAAAGCTGCAGTGATTACTTCCCATCCACTCAGTAGGCACCATTAACCACTGGATCAGACCAGGTAGGAGCAAGGACAAAGAGCAGCTTGTCAACTCAGGAAGCCAGTTTGCTTTCACCTAGGAAAGATGTGAACATACATACACGCTCCACAGTTCAGCCATTCCACTCCTACAGGAGGACACACATACAAGAAGTCCATAGATGCATTATTTGTAATAGCCCCCAAACTTCTGGAAACAACTCAAATGTCCATCAAAGTAAAATGGATAAATAAATGGTGGTATATGCCTATGATGGAATATTGTATAGCAACACAAGAGAAATACTACAACTGCAAACAACAAGGTGGGTAATTATCTAAATGAAATTGAGAGGAGCCATATACACATTATATATGATTTCATTTATGTAAAATCCCCAATCAGGCAAAACTAAACTATGACACGCCCTGCGTAAAGACAGGATGGTTTACCTTTAAGGAGGAAACGGGGTTTTGACTGGGAAGGAATATTCTGGGTGCTGGGGATGTTCTAGTTCTTGAACGGGTGGTAGCTAGATAAGTTTGCTTTTCAATAATTCATTAAGTTAAACATTTATATTTTATTCACATTTGTGTGTGCACATGAGAGTATTTCACAATTTTAAAAGGTTAAAAAAGAACAAATCTTCCTGTAGCGACTCCAGCCCATTTCCCCGTGTTCTTTTCTCCACTGAAGCAACATGAGTCAGGTCTTACCTCGATTCCTTGTCTTCTGGATAAATGATCTCAAAGTCTTTACCCTTCTTCAGGAATGATCCAAAGCGCTTCGGCTGCTTCCCATACCTTTAGTCTAACACAGTACAGAGCGCTGAAGCTGAAAGGAGAAATGTCTTTTCTAAAGATGGTCAGTTTGTGCCTGGAAAGAACTGCTGTTGTCATTTAATCTTAGCAGCTCAGGTGACTGCCAAGAGTCTTATTCATCTCCTCCTCCTCCTCAGTAATTGTTTTGATTCCCCCGGGGCTGGGAGGTGGTGACTGAAATCTTTGTGCTGTTCTAATGTAGAGAGATGGAGCTGGAGGAGTTGGGTGAGGCTCTTTTAAAAATTAACCAAAAGTGGGCTGGGGCTGGTGCTCAGAGCAGTAGAGAGCTCCCCTAGCAAGGGCGGGGCCCTGGGTTCCATCCTCAGCATCACATAGAAATAAGTAAATAAAATAAAGGTATTGTGTCCAACTACAACTAATATATATATATATATTTAAAAAAACCCAAGGGCTGGGGATGTGGCTCAAGCGGTAGCTCGCCTGGCATGCGTGTGGCCTGGGTTTGATCCTCAGCACTACATACAAACAAAGATGTTGTGTCCGCTGAAAACTAAAAAATAAATATTAAAAAAAAAATTTGAAAAAATAAAATAAAAAATTTTAAAAAACCCAAAAGTAATATCTGATTATTACATAAGTTTTCAGAGAATATAGACAAGTAAACATAATGAAAATCATCTTTAATCTTCCATTTCTAACTCTTTGGTGTCCACCCTTCCAGGGTTTTCCCTGTGCATGAAGATACCAGGCACAACAGGTGATTAGTCCTCTCCCAAGGTGTCGAACCTCCCCCGGGGCTGTGAAGTGACCCCAAATGCAATGCCTCTAGTACCTACCACTTAGGACTACTTGTCAATGATTGCCTAAATGATTAAGATTTACATCTCTATAAACAACCTGTCTCCAGAGGCCCCTTACTCTGCAGCCCTGCAGGTGCAACTCCATGTGGGCCTCCAGGAGGCTGGACCCCCCCATCAGGAGGAGGGTACTTCATCCGTCGTCATTGCTTGCTGTTTCAATGATAGATAATGGTCTGGTTTTGTAATTATCAGTCTGGTTTGTTGTGGACTTTCCTGTTTAACCTCACTGCGTGCAGGGATGCATATTTGCAGGGACGCATATTTACAACAGCAGCTTTGAGTCTGTCATCTCCTATAACCAGGCTCTAGTACACACATGGCTACATCCAGCTGGATCATTCATCTCCAAAGAGTGAAAAGTCTGCAAATTCCCACAACAGGTACTTACAGTCTTGCTGGTTGTGCTCCCTAGACAACTTGTAACATATTATCAGAGGAAGTAATAAAGTGCTGAGTTATTTTTAAGTCCTAGGGCATTATTTTTAAAGAGGATATGTACATGAATAGTTTTCTAAGAGGTAGAACAAAAACAGAAGTCTAAGAGCAGTTTACAGAATTGGTTGGCACAAATTACTGGCTGCTGCTGCTGCTTTTTTTTTTTTTTGTACAGGGATTGGACCCAGGGACACACTACCACTGAGCTACACCCCATCCCCTTTTTATTTTTTATTCGAGACCAATTCTCTTGATAAATGTTCCAGGCTGGCCTTGAACTTGTGATCCTCCTGCCTCACTCAGCCTTCCTAAGGCAGGACTGGGATCCCAAGTGGGGGCCACCACACCAGCTGTTTCTCTTCACTGTTGACCACTCTACCCTGGCAACATCAATCTTCAGAATTCACGGGGTCTCCCATGTTATCCACTTGCTTTGATAACCTAAAGGGGTTTCAGGAGACAGAACAGTGAGCTGCCCAATGGCTAGAGGTGTTCCACAGCTATACTTATTTATATACTATTGATGTTGGTGACCAGAACTGGCTTTTGAAGCTCCAAGAAATTAAGAAAAAGTTAGCCCCCAAAGAAACAGAGGTCTCCAAAAGCGGTTAAGTGCTCAGGCCCCAAGTTAACCAATAAATGAAAGAAAAGGAGTGGTATTTACCTAGTGTCTGTAAGGGCTGGGCATTGCGGTTAGTAGATGCTGTTATAAATAAAGCTACAGAATCAGTAATAATGTCAAAACAAGACTAAACCCCTGGCTACCAGGCCTCTGTAGAATGTTCTACATGTCTGTATAACCACTTAATGTACATTTAGACTCATAACCACCTACAAGGTGACCTCTAGGCAGCCTGTGATTTTATGCATTAAGTCCGGACACTTAAGCTGCCTGTCTTCTGCTAGCTCAGTCTTTGAGTGCAGCCTGCCTGAGACTGGCTTAGCTCCTGGCCTGCTCTGAGATCCCACCAGGTTGGGATCCAAAGAGTAGACTCTCACTCTTTCTTCCTCCTCTTCCCAGCCTATGAGTGGAGAGGCTTAGTCCCAGCTGCAAGGACAATGTCTCAACCACCACAGCTCATAGAAAGCACCTTGTGCAGGCTTGAAGGCAGCCTGGGCTGGAGTGCTGCAGCTGTTTTCAGGAGAACCAGATCGAGGCTGATTTCCTAAGAGCCAATCTGCAGAAAGCCAGTCTGTCAAATGGCCAATTCATAGAATTGGTAGAGTTGTAAACTGAACCACCAATTTATAAAACAACCAATTACTTTTTTTCCTCCTTGGTCTTAACTGACCAATGTTTATCCTGTCTTTACAATAGAATTTGGAAGAAAGGTACCTTGCTTTCTGTCTTCTGCCCTGGAGCTACAACTGAGGAGAAACCGGAAGAGCGAGGGGCTGAGATCCAGCAGCTTTTGTAGAACTTTCCTCAGAGTGACTTTCTGGGAATTGATAGAGGGCCTATTCTAAGTGTCTACCATCTTCTTTCCAAAGGGAATTAGTAAAGCTTTGCCATTTAGTTTTTTTCTTTCTTTTTCTTTTGGTATTTGGGTTTAAACCCAGGAGCTATACTGCTGAGTTACATCCTAAACCCTTTATAATGTTAAGTCAGAGACTTGCTAAATTGCCCAGGTTGGCCTTGAACTTGAGAGCCTCCGACCTCAGCCTCCCAAACTGCTGGGATCACAGGCATGTGCTGCTGCATCCAGCTAGACTTTGCCATTTCTAATTTGTCTTTGACAAGTCAGTATTGACAAGTTCACAAAAATTTCCATCTATACACACAGAGGAGAAAGCCCTGAGGGGTCAGATTTGGAGATGCTGGCCTAAAAGATGGTAGGGATGTGGTCTCAAGTCAAGCCATGCCAGTGGCCACCAGGAGCTGGAGGCTCAAGAAGCAGTTTCAACCCCAGAACCTCTGGAGGGAGAGCAGCCCTGTCCATACCTCAGTTTCAGTCCAGTGACACTAATTTCAGACTTCTGGCCTCCAGAGAGAGTAAACTTTGCTGTGTTAAGCTACCAGTTGGGGTAATTTGTTACAGCAACTGTAGGAAACCAACACAGATTTTTGCCAGTAGGACAAACCACAGAGCTAAGTTGGGGACAGCCATAGGCCTCGCTGGGCCACCAGCCAGGGTTCTGCATTTGGGGATATCAGATGGAAAGGCAGAAACAGACTAGCTCTCATAGACAGCAGAGTACGAGCCACAGTGCCTGCTTTTAATTAACCCCAAACAATATAGCCTTCTCACTACTGTCCAACAAAATTACAGTTTTCTGATTTTATTTTTTCCAGGAAGGTGGCATTCATTCATTAATTAACTTATTTATTGTGGTACTGGGGACTGAACCCAAGCCCTCATGCATACTAGGCAAGTATATCCCCACCCCAACCTATATTTTGAAATGAATGCCCTGTGTGGTAGTTCCAGCTACTTGGGAGGCTGAGGCTGGAGGATCACTTGGGCCCAGGAGTTCCAGACCAGCCTGGGCAACCTAGCAAGACTCTGGGCCAAAAAGGAAAAAGAAAAAATTTTTATAAAGATGAAAGTAAATCCCATATGAAATTTTAAAAAAATTCCAAGGAAATAATATAAAACGTAGGCAAATTTCTGATATGATTGTGTGGGTTTTTGTTTCGTTTTGTTTTTTTGTACTAGGAATCGAACCCAGGGGCACTCCCCCACTGAGCCACACCCCCAGCCCTTTTTTGTATTATAGACACGTGTCTCACTGAGTTGCTTAGGGACTCGCCAAGTTGCTGAGGCTGGCTTTGAACTCTTGGTCCTCCTGCCTCAGCCTCCCCAGCCGCTGGGATTACAGATGTGCACCATGGCTCCTGGCTGTGACTGTGTTTTATGCTATTGTAACTCCCTCCCTCATGCACTCTGTCCAGTCTTCCCCACACAGCCAGAGTGATTTGTGAAAAACACAATCTGATCATGTCATGAAATTTAAGAAAATCATAAACTATCAGTTAATGGGAGGAGAGACAGGCAGATGGAATCCAGGAAGGGGCCAAGGAGGCTTCAGCCGTGCGAGAGAGCATATTGGATCCATGGGTGCTACAGCTTAGATCTGGGGTGTGCCCAAAGTCTCATATTGAAAGCATGATTCCCAGTGAGCAGGGTTCAGAGGGGAGGCTTCTAGGCAAGGACTGTATCATGAGGGCTGTGCCCTCATCAGTGACTAATCCACCAAATGGTATCATCAAATGGACAGCACATCTGTAAGCCCAGAGACTAGGGCGGCTAAGGCAGGAAGACTGCAAATTTGAGGCCAACCTAAGCAACTCAGCATTGCCCTAAGCAACCTAGCAAGACCCTGTCTCCAAATAAAAAATAAAACAGGCTGGATTGAACCTCTGGATTCAATCCTCGGTACCAAAAAATAAATAAACTGCCAGCTGAATGGACTGTTGGGAGGTAGGACCTATTTGGAAAAAGTGGGTCACTGCAGGCATATCCTGGAGGGGTGGTCTCTACCCGGGTCCCTCCCCTCTGTTCCCAGGCTGCCATGGACTGGGCCGCTCTCCTCCACCAAGCCCTTCTGCGAAGAAGCTTCTGCATTGGAGGCAGCCAGCTCGGACTGAAAGCTGTTAAGCCATGAGCCAAAATACACCTTCCCCCTCCAGGTTGTTCATGTCAGGTATTTTGGTCACAGCGAGGAGAAGCCGACTAACACACTGAGTATTTGGTTCATTGTCATATTTCAGTGACTTACATGTTGTTGCATACGTGTGCTTTATACATTTCAAATATCTACACCACCACCAACAAAACAACGTGACGGCTTCCTAACGTTCCTAAGGTAAGGCAGACAGGCAGAAATCTTGACGTGACGGGTGCGGCCTCGCTGCCTGGACCTGCGGTCCTCTCCTCTCGCCCTCCAGTCCCTGCTTCTCAGCCTCCCCAGCCTCCACTTCCCTTCCTGCAGGCTGCCAGGCTCCCTGCTGGCCGGCTCTTGCCTGTTCCTCCTGCTCTCACCTCAGTTAGGATCGTCCTTCAGAAGGTGGGGAGCACCGGCCCTGCCCCTCCCATCCTGTGCGCTGCAGCTCCCCAACCTCTCCTTTGCAGCAAGTTCACACCTGTGGTTTACGTTTCTTTGTTGGTTTCTGGGTTAGTGTCAGCCTCTCTAACCTCAGGATCCATCAGGCCAGAGCTACACCTGGCGCTTCGAAGAACATGGTAGGCCACCCAGAGTATTATTGAAAAGCGAAACGTGTACATTTTCCTTGAAAGACAGGCCATAGCTGTAGGACTCCCACACAAACCAGAGTCCTCCCACAGGAAGGTTATAGATCTCGTTCTAAACTGTCCTTCTCACTGCACACTCCAACTCTGATTGACCCGGCCCACACCCTGTCTCTCTGGAGTTCCAGGTTGAAGTTCCAATATGGAGTGAGTGCACTAATAAATTAACCCACAAAGCAACAAATTCCGACAGCTGCCTGGGCTGCACTACCCGGGCACCGAGCCCTGACGCACACACACCAAGAGCCCACTTATCAGAAACTTCCACGAACCTCTGTCCTGCCCACTGCTAAAGACCAAGTTCCCAATCCAGATAACACCAGCCAGCAAGCAGTATTTGGAGACTTGATAAAGACAGGCTGTGAGTAGGTTTGAAAAAGCTACCTCGTCGAGACTCCTCTCCCACTGCCTAAATTTTAAACTGGACTGGCTTTGCCTTTGCTAGGCAGGAAAACCCCACTGCGCACTCCGTCTCTGATGGCAGAGTCTGTATTTTCTGCTTAACAAAGAAGGCTCAAGGGGCTGGGGGTGTAGCTCAGTTGCCAGAGTGCTTTTCTTGCATCCACAGGGCCCTGGGTTCAATCCCCAGAACCATCACACACACAAAAAAAAAAAAAGAAAAAAAAGAAAAAGAAAGAAAGCTCAAGGAAGGCAGGACTTCAGCGAGATGTGACCCTGTTAGTCTCCACCCCTGCCCCCCAAGCCGATGAGCCTTTTCTTACTAGGCGCTGCCCACCTGAATCAGTCTCCTTGTCTGGGAAGTTCTAGGCTTGTGGGGTGGCTGTAGGGGTGGGTGGGGGGAAGGATTCTTATTTAATACAACAAAGAGTCAACATTGTACTTTGGAATAGTTAGATATTGCCATTAAAAATGAAAAATGAAATAAGGAGGGCTATAGTTACCATTCCTTTTTTTAAGAATTTATGCTCAATGGTCTTAGAAAAAAAATTCACATCCCTACACATGAATATTCTGGCATATTCTACATCACAAAAAGAAATAAGTGATAAACTAGACTTTTTGTTGAGATGTGAGGTGTTCCCCAAAAGTTCATGTGCGAGATAACACAAGAATGTTCAGGGGTGAATGATCAGATTATGAGAGTCACAATCCAGTCGGTGGTCAACCCCCTGGGGTGGATTCACTGGTGGTAGGTAACTAGGCAGGTGGCTTGTGGCTGGAGGAAGGACTGGGGTGTGCCTTTGTCCTTAGTGAGCCTCTCTCCCGCTTCCTGGTTGCTGTGTCCTGAGCTGCTTCCCTCTGCCAGGCCCAGAGCCATGGGGTCAGCTGGCTGTGAACTGAGCCCCTGAAACCAGGAGCAAAAATAGACATTTCCTTTTTCTAGGTTAGTCTTGTCTGGTCTTTTGGTCATGGCAACACAAAGCTAACTAAAATAACTATTAAAAAGGAAAGAAAGGGGCTGGGATTGTGGCTCAGCGGTGGAGCGCTCGCCTAGCACCGGCAGGACCCGGGTTCGATCCTCAGCACCACATAAAAATAAAGGCATTGTGTTGTGTCCATGTACACTTAAAAAATAATTTAAAAAAAAGAGAGGAAAGGAAATGGATTATGTGAAGATGATACTATCACAACCCTAGTTGAGCCAAGAGGTTCAACTGACAAACTCTTAAAATGAACACCTGTCAAGGAATATGGCTAGATATAAGAAAAATATACAAAACACAACAATTTCCTTATACTTGGGGGAAATATTCTATTTTTAAATAGCAAGCAAAACATAAAAAGAAATATCTAGGAATAATTTTAAGAAATATGTAGAGCTTGCATACAGCAAGTTATAAAAATTTGAGTATATGTCCTAAGTAGAAAGATATACTAACCCCTATAAATGCTAATTCCTGCCAAATTTTAAAACAATTTACTACAAACTCTATGAGGCTGGGGGATAGGGAGTGGGTGCCACATTCCTCAAACGAACCCTACTGTGTGTAGAATCCAGTGCATAATAAAGATTTAAAAGCTATAGCTGTGAGGGACTGGGGCTGTGGCTCCGTGGTAGAGCACTTGCCTGGCACGTGTGAGGCACTGGGATCGATCCTCAGCACCACATATAAAATAAAGGTATCGTGTCCAGCTACAGCTAAAAAAAGCTGTAGCAATGAGAAGATGGGTAATTCAATAGATGGAGCTGGGCCAACTGGTTGGCTATTTGAAAGAAAAAACAAAAATCTAGAATCATGCTTTATATTAATAGACCCAATTTCAACTGTAATAAAAGATTAAATACAGAAAACCCTTAAGTAAAGATGAATTTTAAAAAGGCTGTGTGTATTATATGATCTGTTTCACAGCAGAATCACAAAGGAGAAGACTGGTATCGGTTCACTACAAATAAGTTTTGTATTTGAGAAAAACAACATGATGTTTGAAAATGTTCACAGTAAAAAGTTTAAAAATATATAAACCAATACACAAATGAAAACACAGACGTTACCGTCCCCACGCGTGCGCAAGACAGTTAATATGTACACGTGTGTGTGACGCTCTCGCACCTGGAGCAGAGAGTGAAGGCACAGCAGCTCTCAGGTGCAGCACTGAGATTATCTTTTCCTTCCCACGACCATCTTGTGAGAGAAGCGCTCACTGCCTGTTTTATAGAAGGGGAAGCTGAGTGGAACACAGTCAGAGAGGTTCCAAGAGTATGCGGTCCATGCCAGGCATTCAGACCCGGGCATCTTGGCTCCAGAGTGGATGCTCCTGGCCGGGAAGCTACGTTATCCCCACTAAAACAAAGCACAAGGGCTTGTCAGACGTTCAGGAAAATATTCAAACTAACAGAGACATGAGAATGAGTCAGCAGTTAACAACCGGGATGACTCAGCGCTGTGGGGACCACGCTGCCTTCATGATCTAATCTTGGATTCTTGGAATCCATCATGGCCTCTTTGAAAAGTTCTCAAATCTGATTTAGTCCCTGCCACCTCTGTTCTATAAGCCTTTCTATAAGCCCGTTCCTCGTAGGATAAAGGCCCCAGAGTGAAACAAGATCTGCACGAGGTCCCCACCCCTGGTCCAGCCACTCTCAACAGACTTCAAGAAGAGCACCTTCTGTCCTACTGCCCAACAGCCACAGAACTCTCTTACAGTCTTGAAAAAGCCAAATCACAGACTCTTTTCTCTTCTGTCTTGTTGTGATACCAGAGGGCATATAAGTTCGAAGTCCCCAGAACCTAGGTAGCTTTCTTTGTAATCTTACATAGTTGTCGTGCTACGTTCCTGAGATCATTTGACTAATCACCTGTCTGTCCTGTGTAGAAAGTCTTGTGCTTCCATGAGCCACCACAGTGCCTCATCTACAGACGGTGCTCAAACCATCTCCCAAATGAATGTCACGCACTGAGCAGATGAAAGGAAGTGGGGGGAAGAGGAAAAATAACGAGGAAAGGAGGAGACTCAGGCACTTTCCTATCTATGCCAGCAGTAAGGCCACCTGATGGGTTCAACTTCTTTACCAAGTGATAGGTCAATGTGGGTCGAAAGCCTTTAGTACGTTTAGAACTTCAGTTAACAATGATTATGTGTAAGTATACATTATTTCATCATTATTCATTAAACAATGTCATTAATTCATGAAAATCAATCTTGAGGAAGACAGTTTGAAACTTAGCATGAACATCTATGTTCATGTGAACAAACAGCATGGTTTAAAATAGCAAAACCCGAAACGAGCGCTAACACTCGAAGCTGTAGACCTGCTCCAGTGGATCATGACAAAGATGACACTTACAGACAACGGGAGAGGTTGACTTCCTAAACAGAACCCCAGACGGTAAACCCAGCACAGGTGCAGCTTTGAAGACTCATGTGCCCAAGAGGCGAACACTGCTGACCAGCTGCCCGCCCCAGCATGGAGCCTTCCTTTCTGGGAACCCTGATCTTTGTCCACTTCCCTCTGAGAGGATCAGCTCTCTCTGAGACCCAGAGGGAGGGGAACTTGATGGTCTTGGCATTCCACTCCCTTGGGTGGGCAGTGATACATGGGATAATTGTGGCCAGCAAACCACCCAAAGAAGTCTGTTGGGGAAGGGTTTCTGGGGCAAGGGTCCCTTGCTGTGAGTAGGTGACATCTGAAGATGGTGGAGTGAAGGGCTGGACACTGTTGAGTTGCTGAGTCAACCAGCACAGCAATGCATGAAACACCCAAATATCAATGGTGACGCCTGAGAGGCGGGACTTCAGACAACTCATAAAGATCAAGAAAAGTTGTCTTGCATCCACTACACTCAGGATGTGGTCTTATTTACGTTTTGATAGCTTTCTATAATCTTCAGTTTTGCTTTTAATAAAACACAAATAAAAAATAAAAAGTGTGTATCACCCTTAAAATGGGAGGGGGGTTAACTAGTATTTGTGGGGGCCTGGGTTCAATCCCCAGCCCCCACACAATAAAGGTTAAAAACAAAAAGACAATATTGACAAAGCTCACAGTCTAGTGATGGGGAACCCATGTAAATAATAAATAAGTGACTAAAATGTGAGACAAAAGCACAGTGCAATACCTTTTCACAGCTACCAGAGTGTCTAAGATAAAAGGTTCACAATACCTAAGCCGGGAAGCAGCTAGAATCCTGTGGGTGGGAATGTAGAGTGGCACTGAACCCATCGACGGTAGTCCTGGGCACTTAGTCCCCACAATGAAAGAAATGTCTACGAAAATACTGTACAGGAATCTCACAAACCAAGGGCTGAGGGAGGGGGAAAGGAGTTAGGTTCAGTGGGAACAGAGTTCTCAGTTTGCAAGACCAAAGTGTTCTGGATTTGTGTTGCAAAACAATGTAAATATACTTAACATTACTGAACCTTTAAAAAATGGTTTAAGATGGTAAATTTTACATTACCACAATAGAAAAATGGGGAAAAATGTTGATGGGGTTTTATTCTTATTAGCCCCTAACTGGAACAACCCGACTGTCCGTAAACAACTTGATGTGTATTCACACAGTGGATACAGACCCAGACAACTTTGTTGCACCTCACTGGAAGAAGCCACGCACAAAAGCACATATTGCATAATTCCAATCGTATGAAATTTAAATGACAAAACGAATCTGTGGTCCTAGACATCAGAACAGAAGTGGTCTTTGGGAGTAGTAGTGACTACAAAGGGGTACAGGGGCTGGGTGTGGTGGCACATGCCTATAACCCCAGAGACTCCGGAGGCTGAGGCAGGAGGATCACAAGTTCCAGGCCAGCCTGGGCAACTTAATGAGACTGTTTCGAATTAAAAAGAAAAGGGCTGTGGAGGTAGCTCAGTGGTAGAGCACCCCCCAAAAAGAAAGGAGCACAGGGAAGCTTCCTAGGGCAATGGGAAGATTTATTTCTCCATCTGGGTGGCAATTAAAATATATGAAAAGAACACATAGGTCACACATAGCTACATCCCAATAAAAAGGTCTTAGACAAATCGAGGAAGGGGAATCCATCAGCACCTCCTACTGAGAAGCTGCTTGCTGACACCGCCGAGTGCCTCTTTAAACCCGATAGTGGCTGATCAATATCATTTCCTACGGCAATTTATGGAAATGCTAGGCACTCCAAAATTATAAGAAACAGTGCCCCTGATTTATGATGGGGCCACAGCCCAATAAGCCATCGCAGGTTGAAAACAGAACAACACCTAACCCATGAACATCACAGCTTAGCAGCAGTAACTGGAGCGCTGTGGTCTCCCCTCCTCTGTGTGTGGCTGACCTGGGACTGAATGTGTATGGCTTCCGAGCCATTATAAACTGGAAAGTCCTAAGTCAGATCATTCTACGTAGGGAACCACCTCCGTTTGAATCGGTTTGTGGGAGCAAGCTTTGCTATTCTGATAAATAGGGAAAATATGTAAGTACAGTAATGTAAACATCTTTAAAATAAAACATAGACCTTTATCTAATGAAAACTGCTTTTATTTAAAGTGTCACACATTTTCATCAAGTATTCTCCTAAAATCTGAAATAAAGCTGAATATTAGCTTTTGGAAGTCATGTCAAAACTAGAATACAGAATGAAGAAGAAGCTTTGAAACTTACAAGCAAAGAGAGCAATCAAAAAGGATTAAAATTTGTCTACATAAGAATGAAAAATAGGTTTTACATGTTTAACAATAAAGCCAAAATTAGGTGAAGAATGATAAAATGGGAAAATGTTCAGAGCAAGTTAACTTTTTTCCTTTGCAATGAGCAAGTACTCATGTTTTTGGAGCATTTGTATAATTTGTTAAAACCACTTGAGCATAATAAATTAATAAACAAAATATTATTTGAGAATTTTGAAAATAGAAATAAAAGTAGTAAGATAAGCAAAAAATGTTCACTTACAAATTACCATGAAATACCATTTTCAATTGAGTTAGATTTTCCTTTTTTTTAGTTATAATGGCCAGTTTCAGAGAAGGCAGGTGGGAGATACACATCCAGTGCTCAGGCATCGCCGACGGCAGTGGGAACGGGAACAGGCTGAGCATCCTTCTCTGATAATCGGAAATCCAACATGCTCCAAAATATGAAACCTTTCAGCTCTGATATGATGCCATAAATGGAAAATTCCTACCATGAAATGCTATTCCATGCACAAATTAATTTAAAAATCGTATAGAAGTTCATTTGGGCTGTTACGGTTTGGATGTGAAGTGTCCCCAAAAAACTCAAGTGTGAGCCAATGCAAGAGGGTTCACAGGGGAAATGATGTGGGTGTGAGAGCCTTAAGTATTCAACAAAATAACCCCTAATGGGATTAACCGAGAGGTAACTAGTGGTGGCCGGAGGAGGTGGGTCACTGGGGGCGTGGGTTTGGGGTACATGTTTGTATTTGGCAAGTGGAGATCTCTCTGCTTCCTGATGATCAGTGAGCTGCTTCCCTCCACCACACTCTTCCACCATCATGTCCTTCCTCGCCTTGAGCCCTGAGGAATGGAATGTACTGGTTGGGCCTTTTAGTCACAGCAGGGAAAAAGCTGGCTAAAACAGGCCAGGCATATATGAAATGTAAGTGAAATTTCATGTTTAGTTTTGGGTCCCATCCCCAGGATGTGTATGCATCTGTTCCAAAATCTGATATCTGAAACACTTCTGCTCCCACACGTTTTGGATAAGGGATACTCAACCTGTACTTGCTTTTTAGGAAGCAATCAGGACTAAGCACTCTAATGAGTACTGCAGCTGGCCTGGAACTGGAGCTTGGAGATATGGGGTTGAGAGTGGACTTAAACAAGAATCCTCTCACCTTAAGTCTGTATCTGCATGAGAATTACTTTTCTGTTATTGTTAAAAGGAAAGACAGGGATATTTTCCCTTTGTCTGTGGTATTGCAGGTGGGCTTGGACTGGGTGGGATTCCCCCGAGTTAAGGCACAGCACTAACCCAGGCAGATGGTGTGCTGTGGAGGAGTGGGGGGGTGGATTTGGGCTCCCCCTAAGAGGGGGCTGAAGTCAGATGCTTGAGCGCCACTGCCTTGAAGAGCCACCGGTCCCCCACAGGCTCTGCACATGGCCCAGGGAAAGGAGGCTCTGCTCTGGACAGTGGCAGTGGGTGCCACTGATGTCACACTGACGTCAGCAATGGCAAAGGCCAGGTGCAGGTCAGCGTGCATGATGACGGTGCAGTAACTTGTGCTTACTGCCCTAAGGAAAGGGATGTGTCATCCCACTGTAACTGGTGGCTCTATTTCTGGGGGACAGGATGAACCGATGGAGAGACCTTCCTTCTTTCATAATTTTAAAATGGGAATGTTTTATTTCCTATTGTCCTTTCATGAGTGTCTTGATATTTAAAAAGAAAACAAGTCTTAAAGTTCATAACCCTTGACCCCAAAACCTCATCCTAGGAATGAGTTGCTATTTATAAAGAGCTTAGAACAGTGCCTGGCACATTGTAGGTGCCCAAGGAAATGTTTTAAAAATAAATACTCCTGACAGGTGCAGTGGGACATGCCTGTAATCCCAGCTACCTGGGAGGCTGAGGCAGGAGGATTGCAAATTTGAGCCAGCCTTAGCACTTAGAAAGACCCTATCTCCAAAAAAAAAAAAAAAAAAAAGGCTGGGGATTGTAGTACCATGGTACAGTGCCCTGGGCTCAATCCCTATCACTGCAAAAATAAATATCCAAGGAAAAAGCTTTAGGATATGGGGAAAAAAAAAAAAACCCTTAATAAACAACCTATCAAAGTTCAGAAAGGAGCTGGGTGTGGTGGCATGTGCATGTAGTCCCAGGTACTTGGGACACTGCACAAGGAGGCTCACCACTTGAGCCCAGAAGTTCAAGGCCAGCCTAAACAACATAGGGAAACCTCATCTCAAAAACAAAAAAACCAGAGAGACTCAGAAGCGTTTGAGAGTAAATCAGGTCTATGTCCACACAGGGCGGAATGCCCAGTAAGCTTCTCCTTGGGCCTGATCTCTGCAGGTTCAGACCCACATGGAGAGCAAGGTTCTGCCTTCTGGGGATGATCTGCAATACTCAGAGTCAGACCTTTACAATGAGACTCCACCTATCATGCTGACTAGAATCCTTAGTAACATGATGCTAGCATTTTCTTCCTCTGGGCAAATTTTCATTCATTCATTTACTAAACATTAACTGAGTACCTACTATGTGCTGGGCATCATCCTAGGCACTAGGGATATCAAACAAGGCAATGTTCCTTTCCTGGTTGTTCTCATGAAGCTGATGTTCCAAAGAGGAGAGAAAAATAATAAACAAATAAATATAGAAAGCCAAGTGATTGTGTGTGCTCTGAAGAAAAATAATGCTAGCTAAGAGTAGGAGGTAAGGAATACAAAAAAAGGGTTCTGCTTAGTGGAGAACAGAATGGTAAACAGTTACCAAATAGAAATAAAAATCTACTATAGGGTGTGCTCAGAGAGAGGGGGTATCTAACTCAATGAAGGGGTCCGGAGGCTTCTGGAAGAAGCATAACTTGGTCCAAAAGATAGCCACAGGAAGCAGAGGGCAAGGGCAGCCCAAAAGGAAGATGCAGAGGCATGGCAGGAGTGCAGAGCACAGTGGGTGCTGTGCCACCCAGAAAACAGCGCGTGACGTACAAGCAAGACCAGTGGATTCATTCCAGTTGGAAGGTTCTGGAAGGGCCTTGAAGAAGTGATATGAGCACACATGCAAGCACATGTGCCTGTGCACAGAGGCACACCTCCGGTAGTCGTCTAGCATTTCTGCCTGCCTAGTCCTCTGCACTTGCCCACCCTGCGGTCAGGGCAGGGCTGGGCATGCAGCTCAGTGTGCGGGGAAGCCCATGAGTTGATGGAGGGACAGTTTACTTCTCCATCCCAGGCGTGGGCCTGAGACAGGGACCTGCTCAATTGTGAAATCCCTAGCCCTAATCCTGTCGTAGTGATTAGCTGAGATGCTAGAAGACAGCTAGAAGGTCATAAATTTGAGACTGCCGAGAATCAAGTTTTTCAGTACATAGAAAAAGCAAAAAAAAAAAAAAAAAAAAAAAACCAAAAGGAACAGAGAAAGGGCCAAGAGAGCCTTTATGATATCATTTTAGCCCCAGAATCTAGTCATGCCTGAAGCTCACCTTTGACTTTCTAGTTAAATAATCAAAGGGGAAAAAACTTTTTTTTCTTAAGTTGGTTCATTTTGGATTTCTTCCACTTGCAACTAGATTAATGTGCATGGGGGTGACACTTTTTGTGTGTGGTCGGGGATGGTACAAAGGGGAAAGGAAGAGAGATGTCAGAGGGTCTCATCGAGTCTGATAAAAATGGTGAAACAGGTGGCCTCAGGGCATCTGTCAGAAACAGAACCAGAGCTTTCTTGGGTAGAGGAACTGCAGCATGTGTGTGTAGATCAGTTTATGTGGATGGGTTATATAAACCTTGCATGTTCCTAACAGTTCACTATCTGGACCTAAGTCATCTTTCAAGAAAGAAATGACACAGAATAGAGAAATGACACAAAAACACCATGAATGCCATCTGTTTAAAACTAGTTTACTGGGTTGAAGAAGTAGCTCAGTGGTAGAGCGCTTGCCGGGCATGCATGAGGCCCCTGGGTTCAATCCCCAGTACTGCAAAATAAGTAAATAAATAAATAAATAAACAAATGAATAAAAAATTGGTTTACTATTCCCACATTAATCCACATCAGTCACAGAACTTTCTCAAAAACTTAAATTTGAAAGAAACTTAATATTTTGAACTCTTTATTCTGGATGCCAAACAATCATCTGGTGCTCTCCAGAAAACTTAACTCAAGCAGCTGTACCCATTAAAGTCCAAGTTGAACAGATGTTAGAGCAAAACAAATTGGTATATCTCAAGAGATCACTACAAAAGCCCAAAAGCTCAGATTCCATTGTTCGCATACTTAAAAGCTCTAATCAGTTAGTCACAGATAATAACACCAATCTTGGTCTGAAAGAGTTTCAGATCTTTAAATCCATGAATCAGATGCTTATGTTACAATGTGTTGTAGTATAAAAATAGCTAGCTTAAGGAGACTTGGTGGCATTAAGCATAGGGCCTCCTTCTGGCAAGAATGACAATGCCTCAAGATTTGTTCTTCCCATAAGCATTTACCAAATACCTACTGTGTGCCCACGATCTCAGCACTGTGTGCCCATGCCCATGAGCCTTCCCTTTTCTCTTGGTGAAAAGGCCAAATCTTGGTTCACATCTGGACAATGCTGGGTAAAATGTAAAATAAAAAAGTAAGGTATCATTGGAACAATATGAGATGCTGTTTTTGCAGCCAATGCTGGCTTTCCCTTCCCCCACACACCACCTTCACATTGCTGGAACACTAGGAAGAATAAGACCCAAACCACAGAGCCTGATGGCTCAAGTTCCAGTTCTGCCATTGACTAGTAGTGTCAGGACCTAGGCCAAGACTCACCTTCTGCATCTGTAAAATGGGGATGATATTTACTTCTTGCATTAAGTGCTGGAGAGATTACATAAATTAGTATATGTAAGTTTTTCACATGGTGACAGGTATGAAATAGACATTAAAGAGAAGCTATAATTAATAAAGTGAGATCTTAACCTCTTTCCAGATCTAGCATTTTATATGATCTACAGTAGAGAGATTATGGGTTTTGATACTCTTCCCCCTCCCCCCTCATCAAACACACACACACACTCACACCAGTCTGCTTTATCATATCTGGCAGAATAGCAAACATCCAAAATAGCAAAAAGATCCCCTGTCTGTCAAGCAGCTGTACCAATAAAAAAAATCTTCAGTATTGACAAGTTCAAGTGCCTGGGTTCTAGGCCCTTACTAATAATAGCTAAACACTTCAAATTCTGACAACCCTGCAAGGTAGGTATAATTATCTGCATTTGGTAGATAAGCCCAAGTAGGAGTAGAGGTTAAATAACTCAGTGTCACACTGCTGCTCAGTTTATGCCCCTTTCCACTCCATTTCTCTGCCTCCCCTACAGCAAGCACTTTTCTCTTGGTAAATAATGAACAGGATATTTCAGGATCTTTAAGGCCATAGAAATGAGCCCTTTGGTAGAGAAACAAGTTGGTATTATCACTCAGCGCTTGGCGACATTTTGAAGCTCCCGTGTTCTGTGCCCCCAATGACCTGCTCTAGCATCCCTGCCTCCCACTCCAGCGACCGGCCACCAGCCGGTGGTGTAGGCCTCTGTGTGTGTCCTCCCGCTGCAGCTTAGACTCTGCGCCCGAGCTAACTGCGCGCTGGCACTGCCCTCGCCTGCCCACGGCACTCAAAATCCCATGACAGGTATCCCTCTGGGGAGGCAAGTTCCCCAAACGCTGACACCACCTCGGAACACCTCGGGCCGGCTTACCCTCCAGTGGGGCCCAGGAATCAAGCCAAACAGATGAAGGAAAGGGAGGTGACGCAACTAGGCCTCCTGCACCAGAGCCAGACAGAGGCTGTGCGCAGCGGCCGTGACCCCGCAGTGGGCTCTCCGCGGTGGCCTCCCACGCCGTCACTGAGCGAGACGCGCACGGGCAGCGGGTATTATCCCCGGGGTGAGCTGCTGGTCCAGTGCGTTTGCGGGAGAAGGCGCTGGAAGGCGCGTCCCAGGAGCGGTCCCAGGCGCCGCGCTCTCCAGTCCTTCTCGGACCCGGGGCCCGGGTTCCCAGCTGCTCGGCTCCGGCTGGCGCGGCCGGCAGAGCCTCCGTGCGCAGCCTCGGCCGCCCACACCCGCGTGCACACGGCTGCACACACACGCACCCGAGGCACGGGCCCCGCGCCCGCTCCCGGAAGGCTGCGGGGCCCCGCCACTGTCCCCAGCAGCCGCGGCGTCCCCTGGCTGCCCCTGCGGCCACCTTCAGCGCCCCCCACGACATCCCCCGCGTTTCCCCTTCCCACAGCCCCCGAGGCTGCAGAGGCCACGCAAGCCGGGCCCGGGCAGGTGACGGCGGAGAAGGGGACAGCCACTTACCGCGTCCGGGAATTCCTCGGGACGCAGCCCGCGCCGGGTGGCCGCCGCCGCCGCCGCCGCCGCCGGACCCTCCCCCCGCCCTCCCCCACCACGTCGCCCGCGCTACCTTCAGCCGGGAATCAATGGCCGGGCGCGGGCCGTGACGTCACCGGCGCGCCGGCGTGGGAGGCGCCCACGTGACGCGGGCTCTTTTGTTTGGGCCCCGGAGAGCTCGGTTTGGTGGTCCGGTCTGGGCTGGCTTCAGGGTCTGTCGGCGGCGGGGGTGCGGTCGCCGGGGGAGGAGGCGCTTGGGGGAGGGTTCGCGCCCCTGCGCTCGGCCTCGTGGGGTCCTCCGTCACCCACGGTGGCCGGCCGGGGGACTGCAGGCGGGGCCGCCATCAGCCCTCGCCGAAGATGGACTCGACGTCGCAGAATTAGCGCCTGGTGCGCTCCCGTCAGCAGCCCTTGGAGGGCCTAGGCCCAACAGAAGCGATGTTTAACACGACACCACGCACGCCTTCTTTGACACCCTGGAACTGCAGTGTCCCCAGTGAGGGCTGGGGATGCTAGCGGTGGAGCTTGCCTAGGTGCGCCAGGCCGGCTGTCCCCGGCCTCCAGGGAGTGCAGAGTCCCCGGGAACTTGACCTCAGCTGTGCCCGAGCTGAAGTGGCCCGTCTCCTACTGCTGCTTTGCCCGCGGCAGTAAGCTCCGTCCCGAACTCGCACTTACGCAACTATTGCATTGCTTTGGTTTCTCTTCACATGTATTATTAAGAAATGTATTTTCATTAGTTTTGTGTGTGTTTTCAAACTTCGAGCTACTGTCCTGGGACTTCTATTTTCACAGAAGGTTAAGGTTCATCATTCATTTGAGATTGAAGATTCATTCATTCATGGGCCTGGGGTTGAGGCTCAGTGGTAGAGCGCTTGCCTAGCTTGTGAAGCACTCGATTCGACCCTCAGTACCACAAAAAAATAAATGAAGTGAAGGTATTGTGGCCATCTACATATACATATGTGTATGTGTATGTATAAATATTTCCTTGAATGCCTACTAATGTATGTGTGTGTGTGTATATATATATATGTAAAACATGCCCATATATATGCATATATAAAATCATTGATGAGTAAAATTGTGTTTTGTTCATTTCCGCTGCTACTGTTCATGAACCATCCAAAAGGCAAGGATACATAATAATCAATTATGTACCATTATTTATCCATTCTCCAGTTGCCAAACACAATTTCCAGTCTTTTGCTATTTCCAATAGTGCTGTTATTGTTACCGCTGTTGACCGGTGACGAGTTCTTGCTCCCCGATGTTGAAGAATAACACCAAAGAAGCACGCCGAGGCAAGGCCGGAGTAGAGATTAGAAATTTATTAAAGGACAGAAGAAAAGACTTCTCCCGGAGGAAGAAGGGGACCCAAAAGGTGGAATCCAGTTGGCGGGCAATGTGTTCCCCTTTTATAGGTTTGGTGATGGAATGTAGGTTGGAAGGCCCGAGGGGTGGGACACAGGTGGGCCTAATTATCACCTTTTGGGGTGGAATTATCACTTCTCTGGGATGGGCTATTTCCAAATCTGTTGGGGCTGTTGGTTAACATTTCTTTGAGGTGGACTTTGGCCTAGGGCCTTTTCAGAACTTCATTAACATTCCATGAGTTGTCCTGTTTTCCCTGAGTCATTCCCAGCATGGCCTCCATTTTAGATTTCACTGGATATTAGACCCGATTTACCTAACTACACTGACTACCTAACTTTAAATCTGGCTTCATTATGAGCATTACCTTCTGGTGCTCCTGCACAAAAATTTCTCTTGGGTATATTTACCTAGGGGTAGAAAGGATAGGTCTTTCATAGGCCAGTATTTAATTTTATATGACAGTGCCAAAATTTTTATCCAAAGTGTTTGTATGGCTTTACATTCCTACTGTCACTGAAGGGGGTTCAGGGAAGTCCTACAGAGGAAGACCCAACTCAGGACATCAGGGTCTTTGACAACTTTTCAGAAAGGAATTTCAGGGTATGTCAGAAGCACAGATTTATTTAGGAAAGTAGAGCAGGCATTCAAGGGACAATATGGTCTATGAGTGAGATTGCTGTTGGGGTTCTCAAGCACTTCTTTAAAAGGAAACTTGGTGAGGGGTGGGCACAGGAAGGTATATGGGGATGACATCAGTCTGATGATCACCCAATGGTTTAGAGTAGTTTGGCAATTCTCAGGATCCTTAGGTTGTCTTCTTATCCATTATCTGATCAACTTTGGGAAATTACCCTATATTATGGGCTTTGTATCTTTCTTTGCTCAATCTGTTCTAAAAATACATATATTGGTGAGCTAATTAACAGGACATGGACAATTTTCATAAGTGGGTGAATTTCTAGTGACCTTAAGATTGTAAGTGAAGATTTGTGGATTTCCTAGAAATTTGAGAGTGACAGGCCAGAGAGAGAGAATCAGCTTGGAAGTGAGGGTGGTAGACAGTAAGAGAAACTTCAGTACAAGTCTTTGAGATTGAAGTTATAGTCTCCTTTTGTTACCGCTGTTGACCAGTGTCAAGTCCTTCCCAATGTTGAAAAATAACACCAGAGAAGCACGCCGAGGCAAGGTCAGAGTGGAAAATTAGAAGTTTATTAAAACAGCAGAAAAGACTTCTCCCTGAGGAAGAAGGGGACTCAAGAGGTGGAATCCCTGGAAGTGTGGTTGTTTCCCCTTTTTATAGTTTTCAGTGATGGAATATAGGTGGGAAGGCCCAAGGGGTGGGACACAGGTGGCCAAAGAAGTAATCTGGGCACTTCCGAGTCAGCATCTTCAAGTCTGCTGTTCATTAACATTTCTTTGGGATGGGCTATCTTCAAATCTGCTGGGGGCTGTTTCCTGGACTTCATTAACATTCCGAGAATTGCTCAACTTTTCCGGGAATTCATTCTCAACATGGCCTCCATTTTAGATCTCACTTGATATTAGACCCGATTTACCTAACTGTAAAGGTAAAATTTCTAAGCTGATTCTAAGCTGCAAAAGCCTGAGTTAAAGTGTAAAAGACTGGGCATTGTAAAGTTTCTAAATTGCAAGGCCTGGGCTAAAAAGTAAAATACTAGGTATTGTTAAAATTCCTCTGCTACCCCCAAAACTTGTATTCTCTGTAGCTGTTAGTACAATACTGGAACTGCCCAGTAAATATTTCCATTGATTCCCTGGTTGTTTAATAGCTAAGGGCTCCAAGTAGCTTGGCACGTAGGCATCCACTCCCAAAACCAATCAGTTTGAATGTGTATCCTGCTTAGGAGTGACCAATCACCCCTGCCCAGCCTGTTCCCGCCAATGAATGTACTAATCATGTCTCAGAGTTGTTGTTCAATTTTCCCGCGCCTCATGATGATTTGTTCTGATGTATGCAAAGCCCCCCGCCCTCCAAAAAGTGTACTTAAGCTCTGCTTGACCTCTGCTCTGGGCTCTGGGCTGCTCTATCTTCTTGAGTGAGCCTGGAACCTCAGCATGCTGAACCAATAAATCCCCTTTGCCAATTGCATGAAGCCAGTCTCTTGTGTGGTGTCTTCCTACAACGCTCTGCCGGACCCTTACATAACTACACTGACTACCTAATTTTAAATCTGGCTTCACTTTCCCTTCCTCTTGTCTCTTTTTTTGCCCATCTTTTAAATATTTCTTCTATCCTACCTCACCACCAGCAATTACATCTTCTCAAACATCTCAGATTTCTTGGTTTTTGTCGTTGAGATGAGAGTTAAGTGGCATCTCATCCTGGCTTTATTGGCCTATCTCTGAGGTTGAGCATCTCTTTTACATATATTTTGGCCATCTTAGTTCCTCTGCTGAGAAAATTTAGGGGGCTTACGGTATTTTAGGGCTGAAAAAAGAAAAAAAAATAAGACCAGGATGTGGATAGCCCACACAGGCTTTCCCTGGGCCAGCATTGACGGGTTGGTATGCAAGGGAGTTCTTCACAACACATGAAGGTGCAGGGAAGGGAGGAACTAATTCCAAGAGGGAAGAAAGGCAAGGAAACCCCCAGAGGAGAGGGAGCTTGCTGTGCTGTTGTTCACAGCCTTGGAAAGTCTCTGGGCCAGAAAGCTCCCAAGGCAGCAGCCAGTCAACTGGACTTTATAACTGGAGTGTTTATCTTATCTGTGGCTAACAGATGGTGGGCACAGTTTCATAAGCTTCAGGCAAGCATCTCCAAGTGGCTAACAATCTGCTTTGATGTGTAAGGGGAAGAGACCACCAAGAGACTGACTCATGCAATTGCAGAAGGGGATTTATTGAGGATCCAATTCAGCGTGCTGAGGCTCCAGGCTCACTCAAGAAGGGAGAGCAGCCCAGAGCCCAGAGCTGAGGTTAAGCAGTGCTTAAGTACACTTTTTCAGGAGGGCGGGGGCTTTGCATACATCAGAACAAATCAGCATGAGGCGCGGGAGAATTGAACAACAACTCTGAGACATGATTAGCACATTCATCGGCGGGAACAGGTCGGGAGAGGGTGATTGGTCATTCCTACAGCGGGGTACACATTCAAACTGATTGGTCTGGGCCCTGAAGTGTGTCCGTGCTGGACTGCACGGTTTCTGGGAGGGGTTGTTTTTAGCTTCTACATGAATTGCAGGTTCCAGGAAAACAGAACTTAATTTCACTTCAGGAAATTGCAACTTAACAGAACTTTAAAAACTTCACAGAACTTGAAATAAATCTTAATCTTATCCTTTACATTTTAACTTAGGCTTTGTAGTTTAAAAACTTTACCCTTTCAGATGATGTTTAAAACACTTGGGTGCTGCAGTCGGGCTGCAGCAAAATAACAGGGGCGGGGTGGGGGGGTGTGACGAGCAACTTGTGTACATTGATACAGCAGGAGTGGAAGCCATGTATTGTAGGACAGGAGCGGTATATATACATTCCACACAGCTTATCTTAATTAGCATAAACTAGATACAGCAGTCAGCCAATAAGGAATCTCCACACTTAATGGCTCGCTGGCTTACTTCACAAACCACTCCCTCTGCAAAATGCCAGGCCCCATCTTGACTTGTTTACAGACCCTAACACTTGGGTGTGTACTTGAAAGGTGGTGGCAAGAGGTTTGCTTGAACCCAGGAGTTCAGGGCTAGCCTGAGTAACGCTGCAAGATCCCTTCCCTAGGAAAAACAACGCCTACAAAAACCTTCTTGGATGTGTAAATATTTGAATTTGGTGCTACCGACTGGCTTGAGCTAATCCATCCCATCCTGTTTTGAAGAAATGAACAAGTTAGGAGCCAGTCTACCAAGGCTATCTTTGTCTCATGTCACTTAGTGTCTTTTGCCCATTGATTTAGTGAATTATTTGCCAAATTCTTTATAGACTTCAGACACTAATTCTTTGTCAGTAACACATGTTGCAAATTTATTCTTCCATTTGTGCTTTTTCTTTGGATTTTCTATTTTGAGAAGTCGATGTTCTTAACTTTGAATTTGTAAATATTTATCCTGTTTCACCCCACAATATATATTGATCTACTCTTTCTTCTAAAAATATTTATTTTTGCTTTTGACATTTACAACTGACTTTCCTCTTACGGCTATGTTCATTGACTAGCCCCACCTTTGTTCATTGACGAGCCCCCACTTTCCAGTTATGAAATAGGTCTATTTTTGAGTTTTCTATTCTGTTCTACCAGAAATTTTGTCTATCTTGATGTCAAGTGCCACACTAGTTATCATTGCTTTATCAAAAGTCTTTGATATTTAGTAGTGCAAAATCTTCCTCTTTTTTCCTTCTTCATCTCTGATTGGCTATCCTTGGTCTCTGTTCTTTCATATTTTAAAACAAGCCTCTCAGGTTGGGCATACACACACAACAACAATTCGACCTGTTGGCATTGCATATAATATACAGGTAAATTTGGAGAGTATTGATTGACATTTTATGATTCTGAGTCTTCCAATAGAGAATAACTCTCTTTTAAAATTAGGTTTCTATTTTAGTCAGCTTTTTCATTGCTGTGACTAAAGGACCCAACCAGAACAATTATAGACGAGGAAGAGTTTATGTGAGGGTTCACGATTTCAGAGGTCTTAAGTCCATAGAAGGTTAGCTGCATTTCTTGGTGCTGGAAGTGAGGATGCACTTGGTGGAAGAGTGTGGCAGAGGGAAGCAGCTCACATCATGGTGATCAGAAGCAGAGACAGAGGGACTGGGGTGTGGTTCAGTGGTAGAGAGCCCGCCTAGCACATGCGAAGTCCTGGGTTGGATCCTCAGCACCACATAAAAATCAATCAATCAATCAAAGGCATTGTGTCCATGTACAACTTAAAAAATTTTTTAAAAAGAAAGCAGAGACAGAAACTCCACTCTTCAGATAGAAATAGACACCCCCAACCAGTTCTCAATTCCACCTCCTCCACCACACCCTACCACTTCAGTTAATCCCACGAAGGTCGACTCGCCTTCTTGCACTGTCTATGTGACCTTTCGGGGGACCTCACATCCAAACCATAACAGTTTTTTGAATGTCTTTCAGCAGAGTTTGTTATTCTCTGTGCCCAGATCTTGCACATCTTTTGTTGGGTTTATTCCTAGGTGCCTTGTCATGTGAGTTGCTATTATAAATGACATCCTTTAAAAATATGCTTTCTGCTGATTTGATATAGAAATATTTGATTTTTGAATATTGATATAGCATACAGCCATTTTGTTCAACTTTTCTTTCTGATAATTTGTCCATTGATTCTTCCGGATTATATTTGTCTGTTGCTTTTCTTTTTAGTCTCGTGACAGAATCTTTCACACTGTAGAAAAATTTGATTTTAATGAAATCCATCTTATCAGTTCTATCTTTCATGGATTGTGCCTTTGGTGCCATTATCTAAAGTGTCATCACCAGATCCTACAGTACCAAAAATTTCTCCTATGTTACCTTCTAGAAATTTTATAGTTTTACATATTACATTTAGATCTGTGGTCCATTTTGAATAAATTTTTGTTTTAGGTATAAATGTGTATATATAATGTATATTATACACACACACACTCACATGCATACATACATACATACACACATAGGCCTATTTCTGGGCTTTCTTGTTCCATTGATCTATTTGTTCTTTTCTTTTCTTTCTTTCTGTCAGTACCACACTGTCTCAATTATTGCAGTTTTGTAGTAAGTCTTAAAGTCTGGTAACGTCAGTCCTACAACTTTGAACTTCTTGTTCAATATTGCTTTGGCTATTCTGATTCTTTTGCCTCTCCACATGCATTTTAGAATTAGTTTGTCAATATTCACAAACCAACTTGCTAAGATTTGGGCTGGCACTTCATTTGGTCTGTAGATCAAGGCTGCCTTTGTTTTTGATTTTACTCACCTACCTCATTGAATTATCTTATTGTAATTTTCAGTGGATTCTCTTGGAGTTTCTATGTAGACGGTGTTGTATAGAAGAAGTGATTATTTTGTCTTTCCCGTTTTCTCTTCCCTCTCATTCTTTCTTGGTTTCAGGGTGTGGGCCCAGGATCAACAGTACAACTTAATAGTGACATCCTTACCTCCTTTACTCATTGGATCAACTCCAAAGGAAGCAGCATACTTTTTAGTGGTCATTCCTTATTCTCACCAAACCAACCCTTTCCCTGTCTTAGGTGACCACTAGTATAGTTTCTGTCTCTATGGGTTTGCTTATTCCGCATATTTCAAATAAATGGAGTCATATAAGATGAAGTCTTTTAAGATGGTTTCTTTGATATAAAGTGATGTTGAGGTTCAATACTGTAGTGTACATCAGTATTTCATTCCTTTGTATTCTTTAACAGTATTCCATTGTGAGATATGCCACATTTTTTTTTATCCATTCATCTTTTCATAGAAATTTTAGGTGTTTTCACTTTTTGGTTATTATGGATAACCCTGCTATGAACATTTGTATACAAATTTTTACATGGAAAAGTCTTCATTTCTTCACATGGACAGGTTTTTATACCTCTGGAGGCAGAAATCTAGGAGTGGAATTTCTGAAATATATATAATCCTATGTTTAACATTTGGAGGAACTGTCAAAGTATTTCCCAAAGTATTGCAACATTGTACATTCCTGTCAGCAACACACAAGTGTACTAATTTCTCCATACCCTTGCCAACACTTGTAATTGTCTTTTTTATTATAACCATCTGTTCCTAGACAATTTAGTGCTGGTGTATGAGAATTAGCTGCAAGGTGCTGTAAGATCAAAGAAAGAGACAGACAGATCCTGCATGGCAGAGAATACAACTTATTGGAGACTTACTGACAAATGTATGGACAAGGGTTACAGCAAGATTGGTGGATCCTTACAAATTGGGTCAGAGAGAGGGGACTTACGTAGTGGTCAGGAGAAAAGCAACTTTCATCCAAGCAGAATGTACAGTTATGACCAGGGTCTGATCATAAGACTCCACATTCTACACTAATGGTTTTGTTTATTTATAGTCTGATGGGAACTATGTGGAGTGTGTGGGGGGGTGCAGGGGGGCAGGTTACAACCCAAGATGTCTGCAGTCAGGTCAAGTTGGACCTCTACACCATCTCAGTGGGTGTCAAGTGGTACCTGACTGTGTGATTTGCATTTCTGTAATGACTATTGGACATTTATAGTTCTTCTTTGGAGAAACGTCTTCAAATCCTTTGCTCATTATTTTAGAATAGCACTATATAGTGCTATCTTTAAACTTTATTGTTAAACTTTAAGAGTTCTTTAATATTATAGATACAAATCCCTTATGAGATAAATGATTTGCTGATATTATCTCCATATTTGTGGGCTGTCTTTTCACTTTCTTGGGCTCAAAAGATTTAATTTTTGATGAAGCCTAATTTATAATTTTTTTCCTATTGTCCTTTTTTCCTTTGGCTGTCATAGCTAAGCAGTCATTGCCTAACCAAAGACCTTTTGGTTCTATAATTTATTCTAAAAGTTTTATGGATTTAGCTCTTATTTTAGGTCTCTGATTCATTTTGAGTTAGCTTTTGTGTATGGAGTTGTGAGAAATAGAGAGTCCGTCCAGTGGTCCATTTAAAAGTAAAATTACTGGGGACCCAAGAAAGGCAACTGGAGGGGAGAGAAAAATGCAAAGATAAAAGCAGTTGACATGGGATTGTGACAAACTCACAGCCTCTTGATGAACAGGAGGTGAAGGGGAAGAGGCTGGCCTGACCAACAGAGAGAAACTTCAGTAAGTGCTAAAATGCACTCACGCCCTCCTGCACACCCCGAAGGCCTTCCCAATGCAAGAGAACAAAGCGGGGTGGAGACAACTAAAAGTACATTTCTTTAAATAACCCAATGGGAGACAGTACAACCCAGGCACCTGTGGGAAGACTGGACACCCCTAGTACTCAGCCAATGAGGAACCAGGGCAGGGACTTGCACATTAGGGTGTAACATGCCGACTCTAAGGGCTCTGGGTGTGCCAGCTCATCTAGACACCCCGATCTTGCAAGACTGTCATCAAAAGTCGTGCTCTCTCTGTACCTTTGTCTCCTCTGTACCTTTGTCCCATTCTTTGGGCTTAGACAGGTGTTTCTCACAGTGTGAAGTAGGGAGTCCAGCTTCCTTCTTTTAATCTGTTAGCATCCACTCATCTCAGCCCCACTTGTTGAAAAGACAATTTTTCTTCATTGAATTATCTCGGCACCTTTATCAAAAATCAACCATATTCCCAGGTGCCTCTGTCAGTCAGGAAATGCTGAGACACAACAACTGGAAAAAGCTGACTTCTCCCTCATGCAGCAGGTCCATAGCAAGCCAGGGGACTCTGTTCCACATGGTCATCATCCTCACGTTGGGACTTAGGCTGAAAAGGGAGTAACTAGCACACTGCTGGTGAGGGCAGAGGGGAACATGGGGAAGCATGCCCTGGCTCATCCTAAGCTTCTGGCTAGAAGCTTGTCACTTCAGCTCACTTTATATTGGCCAAAGCAAGTCACACGGTCACCTCAGCTCCTGTTTCTCTTAGCAAGTTTTTCCAGAAGTCTCTCATCTCTAAATTTTAGCTTTGCTGTTCTGTTTTCCAGCTCGTCAGTTTCTCTATTCATGGTTATTATTTTCTTCCTGCTATTTTCCTGATGGTTATTCTGTTGTTATTTTTTCTGATTTCTTCGGTTGAAGATTTATCACATTATTTTTATCCTTTCTCTTTTTGTAATGAAGAGCATTTAAAGCTGTTAATTTCCAGTCTTTGAGGTTTTTAAAATTTCAACTCCCAGGGATTTTAGTTTTTATTTCTAGAATTTCTGTTAAGTACTTTTTCCTATCAAGATCATTTTTAGAGTCTTTTGTTCCTTTCTCGTGAGTTAAAGTCTTTTTAAAAAAACATATCTATCACATATTTTTTAGTAAGGTCATTTCAATGGTGAAGCCTTTTCTGTGTTTGATTTTGCGGATGGTTTTTATCATGCCTTCTTTCTTGTGTATCTTGTGATTTTTACTGTGATCTCATGTTATTGAAACTGCACCTGTGAGTAAATAGTTGAACATATAATCAAATCAAGGCACTGGCCTTTGAGGAGGATTTGTTTTTGGTGCAGCAGGAAACTTCAAACTTATATTGATTGTACAAATTAATGGGCTTCACTGTGATATCCCATACAAGCATGGATCATTCATTGACGGGTCCAGCCCCCTTCTACCTTCTCCTGCCCTCCTCCCCTCCCTCCCCCCCAGCCTCTTTTCCAGTCCCTAAAAGTCCCTCTTCTACTTTCAACTCGTTTATTTTATTTTATTTATTTATTTTTTATCATTCTGGTGTTTAGTTTCTACACAGGAGAGAAAACACATGATACTTGTCTTTCTGTGAAAGGCTTATTTTGCCCAGCACAAAATCCTCCTGTTACATCCATTTTAATTTTCCTGCAAATGACAGAATTTCACTCTTTTGTTTATGGCTGAATAAACACACTATTGTGTATATACACCATATTTTCTTTATCCATTCATCTGTTGGTAGGCGCCTAGCCAATTCCATATCTTGCCTCTTGTGGATAGTGCTGCAATAAACCTGGGTATGCAGGTGACTCTTGCCTATGCAGTCTTAATTTCCTTTGTGCCAGTATCTTGAAGTGCTTCATATAAAATATATATATAAATAAAACCAGGAGAGGTGAAGCTGGATCTTAAGGTAGATCTGTTTTTAGCTTTTTTGAGGCAGTTTCTACAGTTTTCCATTGGCTATACAAATTCACACTCCTACTAACAGTGTGTAAGTGTTCCTTTTTTGCCACATTTTTTTGTTGTCGTTGTTATCATTCTTTTTATATTTTTGTTAATAGCCATCCTAACTGGATTGGGATGGAATCTCATTTTGATTTGCATTTCCCTGATAAAGATAATGATTTTTTTCATCTATTTATTAATCATTGTAATACTTTTTTCTTTTTTTTTAAAGAGAGAGGGAGAGAGAGAGAGAATTTTTAATATTTATTTTTTTTTAGTTCTCAGCGGACACAACATCTCTGTTTGTATGTGGTGCTGAGGATCGAACCCGGGCCGCACGCATGCCAGGCGAGCGCGCTACCGCTTGAGCCACATCCCCAGCCCCTCATTGTAATACTTTTGAGAAGTGTCTGCTGAAGTCATTTGCCCATGTTTTGGTTGGATCATTGCTTTTTTGTTGTTAAGATTTTTGAGTTCTTTATATACTCTGGATATTAATCCTCTGTCAGATAGCTGGCAAAGATTTCTCTCCCATCTGTAAGCTGTCTGTTCACTTCATTATGCAGACTGAAGCGTGCAGAAGCTTTTTAATTTGATGGGATCCCATTTTTCAATTCTTGCTTTTGTTCCCTGAGATTTTGGAATTCTATCCAGGAAATCTCTGCCTGTGCCAATATCTTGAAGTGCTTCCCCTGCGGCCTTCTACTTGTTTGAGAGTTTTAGTCTTACAATATTTAAATCTTTGATCCATTTCGGGTTGATTTTTGCAAAGGATGAGACAGGGGTCTAGTTTGTCTTCTACATGTGAATACCCAGCTTTCCCAGCACCATTTGTTGAAGAGGCTGTCCTTTCTCCAGTGTACATTTTTGCACCTTTGTTAAGAATCAGTTGGCTGAAGACTCATGGATTCTCTATTCTGTTCCACGGGTCTGTGTGTCTATTTTTAATGCCAATACCATGCTGTTTTTGTTACTCTGGCTCAGTCGTATATTTTGAAATCAGGTCTTGTGCTACCTCCAGCCTTGTTCTTTTTTTCCCTCAGGATTGCTTTCAATATTCAGGTCTTTTTAGGAATACTTTAAAAAAAATTTTTTTGTAGTTATAGATGGACAGAATGCCTTCATTTTATTTGTACATTTTCATTTTGCTGAGGATCGAACCTAGTGCCTCACGAATGCTAGGCAAGTGCTCTGCCACTGAGCCCCAGCCCCTGTCCTAGGATTTTCTTTTCTAGTTCTGTGAATAATATCATGTCATTTTGATGGGAATTGCACTGAGTCAGTAGCTTGCATCGGGTAGTCTGGCAATATTTTTGCAACATTAATTCTCCCATTCCATGAACATAGGAGATCTTTCCACCTTCAGTATCTTCTTCAATTTCTTAGTGTTTTGTAATTTTCATTTTAGGGGCATTTCACATCCTTAGTTAGGTTTATTCCCAAGTATTTTGTAATTTTTTTTTGTGTGTGGCTATTGTGAATGGGATTATATTCCTGATTTCTTTCTCAGTGAGTTCATTATCGGTATAAAGAAAAATTACTCATTTTCAGTATGAAAATTTCTCAAAAGACTAGGAATGGAGCCACCACATAATCCTATAACCCAGCTATCCCACTCCTTGGTACTTATCCTGCAGAATTGAAGTCAGCATATCATAGTGATCCATGCACACCCATGTTTATAGCAGCACAGTTCACAATAGCCAAATTATGGAGCCAGCCTAGTGTTCATCAATGAATGAAGGGATAAAGAAAATGTGGCATATATACATTATAGAGCTTTGCTTTAAAAAGAATAAAATTATGTCATTTGCTGGTAAATATATGGAATTAGAGAATATATTGCTAAGTCAAATAAGCCAAACTCAGCAAGCCAAGGGTCATTTGTTTCCTCTCATAGTGGAAGCTAGAGAGGGGGGGGGGTGTGAAGGGGAATCTCATGGAAATAAAAGGGAAGCTAATCCAGTGGAACAGGGAGAGAGGGAGGGGAGGGAAAGGGAGGTACCAGGGAATTAAATTGACCAAATTATATGGTTACATTGTGTGCATGTATGAATAGGTAACAAAGAATACCACTGTTACGTACAATTATAATGCACCGATAAAAATGAAAATTACATTTAATTTTAAAAAAGAAAGATAACTGGTTTTTGTACGTTGATTTTGTATCCTGCTACTTTACTGAGTGTATTAGTTCTGTCTATAGAATCATATTGTCAGCAAGCAGAGGTAATTTCACTTTCTCCTTTCCTATTTGTCTGCCTTTTTTTTTTTTCTTTCTTTCTCTTGCCTAATTGCTCTGGCTAAAGTTTTCAGTACTGTATTGAATAAGGGTGCTGAGAGTGCACACTTGAGTCTTGTCCCTGATCTTAGAGGAGACGTTTTCAGTATCTCCCCACTCAGTATGATGCTGGCGACAGGTAAGTCATATCTAGCCTTTATTATGTTGATCCTTCTATACCTAATTTACTCAGGGCTTTTACCAAGAAGTGCTGTTGAATTTTAGTAAAGATCTGTCTCCATCTATTGAGATGAGTCATGGCGTGGTTGGTGAAACCAAAGTTGTGACTTATTTCCTCTAGTAACGTACCCAGAGGAAAGCTCTGGACTAATTGCTCATTCACCCTCTGAACTTATACTTTTGACTTATTTTGGCTTCGAGGAATTTGCTTACTTTACTGCCATCTTAGCTAGGCAATACTAAGAGATTTTATTCTTTTTTTTTTAAGGAAATACATTTAGTAGGAAGATTTTTCGTTGTGTTTGTTTATTATTTTATGGAACTGAGGATTGAACCAACAGGCACTTTACCACTGAGCTATATCACCATCCCCTTTAATTTTTTTTTTTTTTTTAATTTTGAGACAGGATCTTGTTAAGTTGCTCAGGCTGGCCTCCAACTTGCAATCCTTGTGCCTCAGCCTCTTGAGTCTCTGGGATTACAGGTGTATACTACTATGCCTGGCTGTTATGTTTTTAATAACTTGATCTTTTTTTGTGGCCAGCATGGAAGTCCCATTCATTCTGCAACCCAGGCTAGTTTCTCTCTCTACTAATTCATCAAAACGATTCTTGTTAAAGCCATCAATCACATCTGTGCTGCCATATTCAACCACCCTTTGGTGTTCTTTTCTTACATTGCCTAACAGCAATTTTTACCACATGCCCTTTCTTGAAACAGTCAAAAAGTAGATTCAAGTGATATTAAAATTCTCTTTCTGGCTTCTGAACTTATTATTTGTGCTACTACATCATGGTACCTCAACAGTGGAACTGAAATATATAATTTGATAGTACTGGAATAAATATAATTCATGGTAAAAGTATTTTCAAAATCTCTGGGCTCCTTATATGACAAGTGATGTTTACTCAAAAAGATGAAATTAAGGCAATATGTTGAGGTGAGAATAAATACATGACTCATTTTAAATTTTATATGAGAATATTATTTGTGCATTATGATGTAAACTTTTCCTTACAGATATAATCACCCCAGAGCCATCAGTAAGTCATAATAAGGAGAGGTTATTGAATGAATACGGCTAGTCGCTGCAGAGAATAAACATTCCCCAGTTTGGCATTCAGTTCCTCACTTATCCCCACAGCTGCATTTCTCCCAAGGAAAGCTCACCTTCCCCATCTAGTCCTTCTCTGAACATGCTTACTTACTTTTCTAACCCCTTTGTATTTCCCCTACTTTCTCTCATCTTGCCCAATTTTTCATTCCTTCAAGCTGTACCTGTTAAGACCCTTCTCCAGGAAACCTTGCAGGCTATGGCAGGGGTCATAGGAAGCTACCACCTGGCTCCCAGAGGTCCTATTTCTGGAGTTAATGTCTTTGTACAATTCTCTGCCCCTGAGTGTGCGCTGGACTTAGTCATATGCTTCTTTAAAAAAAAAAAAATGCAGGAGAGGCTGGGGTTGTGGCTCACTGTGGCATGTACGAAGCCCTGGGTTTGACCCTCAGCACCACATAAAAAAACAAACAAACAAATAAAGGTATTAAAAATGCAGGAAAGTTAATGAGACATCTTTCCCTGACTTCTGTCTTGCTGTACTCTCTTGGCCCTTCACTTGCTCACCCCAAATCACGAGCTGCTTTATCAAGGGGGACCTTGATGTAACAACAAACGAGGCACTAAATCTTGCCAACCATCATGTGGAGGAGCTTGAAAATAGATCCTTTCCAGTTGAGTTTTCAGATGAGATTACAGCACCACACAATGCCCCAGTTCACAGCCTTGGGAACTATTCTGAAGCCTGAATTCCAGACCCACAGAAAAAGCAGATAATCAGTATGCACTATTTTTAGCCAATAAGTTGTGGGGCAGGGAGGGTTTCAAGATGGCAGAACCGAGAAGGCGGCTTTCCTAGCTACTACGTGGCGTGAGCCAAGAAAGCAGATGGCAGCTTCTCAGCAAGGTGGTGGACCAAAAAGTCGTGGGTCAATCTGCTGCACAGCAATAGGTAACTGAAACACCAAGCTATATTGATCCTTCCTTCTTTTGAACCCCATGTACTTAATTTGCATACTGTTTATTTAATATGAAAGACATAGCTGTGCCTGGTGAGAAATTGGACAGTATAAGTGGTCTAAAGTGAAAAAAGTCTGTCCTCACCTTTTCCCTGCTCTCCCTGGTCTAGGGCAGCATTATCAGTTATTTCTTATACGTCATTCAGAAGTGTTTTAGCAGCGATGGTCACATATCCTACAGTTGATCTTATTTCACTTAACAATTTAACTCTCTATATAGTGCTATAACGCTTTTTGAAATACAAAGTACAATTCATGGCTGTTTTTTTTTTCTGTTGAAAAAATAAAAATAACATAGTTTTAGTTGAAAATTCCACATATAGAGAGAAGCATAAAAAAAAAAAATTCCATCTCCTTCCACCTTTCAGAGAGCCCCTTTAGAGTACAGAATTGAGTGTGGATTTGCTCTCTCCCACGCCCCTCAGACCACACTCTTCCTTGGGAGGAATGTGTTCAAATTAGCCTCCTCTCTCCAGGGTGGTCCCATGACCTTGATTTAGCCAATTAGAACCCTCCTCCATTCTTCTGCGACCCAGATTGGTTCAGGGCATGATTCATGGGCCAATCAGATCCTACCTAGCTTCTGAAGGGTGGAGCTAATGATAAACCTCTCCCCAAGGGCGTGCAGCTAAGGGAGCCTGAGCTAATCCAGGCTTTATCCAAATCGAATAGAAACAAAGTCCACTGAAGTGAAAGTGAAAGAATGGAGTATTTGAGATAAAACCTGCTTTGAAACAACAAGAGCTAGTTTCTGAAAGACCCTTAAAGAAAACATGATGTGAAACCCTTCAGAGGTGGAAGTAACCACGTCTCTAGTTTCATTTGAAGTTTCTTAATGAGCACAACTTTTCAGTTTCTAGAGCAATTTAGAGGAAACTTAGTTTTTATTTCTCTCCAAAACTAAAAGCCACCTCTGATGAGTACCCAGTTAACCAATCACCTGGACGTATCCCTGAACTTTTTTTTTTTTTTTTTTTTTGAAAGGAAATAGACATCTTTTTAAATGCAAACCCTAAGCTTACGTTTAGATTCATTCTTTAAATGACTAGGGGAAAAATTAAGAGGGAAGATTGATCTGGAACCCAAATATCCTTTCATGTGAAATAACCCCCACAAAACACTTTTCAGAAAAAAACCCAAAATCTTCATACAAAACAGGAAAAATAATGATAAATAACAGATTTGACATGACCTCACTTAGTCCAAGTGGTTCCAATGCAGCATTCAAATTATCCCACTCTTGTACTTAGCCAGTGTAGGTGAAACCAGTTATGACTGTGACCTACAGGGCCTGGTGACCTCACATCGGGTCTTTGCATTCTGGCTCTCCTCTGAGAGAGCCGCCTGGATGGAGTCCTGAAACCACCTGAGCCTCTATTTCCACATCTGAATTTATGGAACTTTATTGAATGACAATTTAAAAACAAGAACTTAAAAAAAAAAAAAGAAAAAGAAAAGCCAGTAACAGCCTTCTTGCTTACTCCATAGAATTGTGAAGATCAAATGAAATGGATAGAAAAAGGCTTTGGAGGGGCTGGGGTTGTGGCTCAGTGGTAGAGCGCTCGCCTAGCGTGTGCGAGGCCCTGGGTTCGACCCTCAGAACCACATAAAAACAAATTAAGGTATTATGTTCAACTACAACTAAAAAATAAATAAATAAAATAAGAAGGCTTTTGGAAAGAAACAAGGTGTGACAAAAAGGTTCCTTATTGTCCACATAGTATGCTGAACCATTTCTGGAAAATTCCTTCCTTTCTTAGAACGGATACACGCATACCATTTGTCCAAGGCTCAATCACTTCTATGCAAATTTCATAGAAGGGTCTCTTCCTTACACAGCTCCTAAGAAACCCAGAGCAGCATTTAGTAGGATGTATAAGGGTGCGATTTTAGGTATCTAAGGTAATGAGTTTCCTGTGTGCTGTGAAACTTGGGGATAAGCCAAGGGCTTCCCAATTGTCTGCTAACAAGAAGTCGACTTCTAACAAACCACAGTCTGCATCCTGGAGAGAGATCTCTCAGGGCTCTGCTCTTTGGCACTTTTTCTCTGTCTGCCTGGAGGGTTGGTGGCGCGCAGGGCGACCCCATGTAGTCAATTACGGCTTTGGCGTTGGTGGGGGCTGGCGCTGTGGTCTCGCTGTCTTGGAAGAAAGGAGACAGGGAACCGGCTCAGTTTGCCATTCTGACAGCTGGCTGCCACCCTGGATGGCGTAAAGCAGGCATTTTGTTAATAGCTACCTTTCAGCCCATCAGTTTGAGAAGCAGGATCAAGGCTTTCAGATACCACTTACAATAGCAAACTAAGATTAGTTATCTATAGGGATAAAGAGATCTCGGTCCTGGACCAAGAAATTTATGGAACTTTATTGAATGACAATTTAAAAACAAGAACTTTAAAAAAAGCTTAAATACGTTCGTGGACAGGATGACTCGCTCTCATGTCAGTTGCAATTCCAATGAAATTCCCTCTTCTTCTCCGGGCCCCCTACTTCCTGCTCAAAACCCTAAGTCCTGTAGGTTCTGCGTCCTTCTCTTCCATCTACCCACTTCTCTGTTTCTGCCAGTTCTTACCTATTTCAAGTCTCGCTGAATGACCAATTATTGCTGTCCTAATCCGTCTTTCCATGACTGCAGCTCACTTTAATTTTCAAAAATGACCCCCTTCAGTGACGGCTGTCACTCTTGAAAAAGAGCCCGAGCTCCACAGCCAGGTGCTGTTAGCTCTTCCCCTTTCCTTTGTCACCTGATGGGCTTCGACCATCTGTTCAGAACCGAGCTGGGCTCCTTTGAGAGGTTTTCCTTGATTTGTCGAGGTTCAGGTAGTCGTTGTTCCTAAGTGCCACAAGCCTCAGAGATGGAGATGACGCGCCCACACCACATGGCTTCAGCACCTTTGGTGTCTACCTAGTGGTAGTAGGATGACCAAACATCCCGACTTAGGCCTGTCGTGCCTGGCGTGTGCCTGGCGTGTGTCGGCTGAAAATGGACTCTGAAGCCACACACTGTGGTAAGGTGAGGAACAAGGACTGCACTAACAGGACTTGAATTCCAGGAAGACTCGGCAGGTCCTAGTCAGACAGCCAGCCCTTGATCCATCTAGAGCGGGAGACCGTTTAACCACCTGGCTTCCCAAATGCTGCTTACTCCCCAAGGCTGGCTCAAAACCTTCCCCTCCCTGCATCCACCAATCCTAAGTAGGTATTATTCCTTGAAGTTTGCACAGTTATCCTCCTGCCAGCTCCCGGCATCCAAAGACCTTGAAAGACCCACCCTCAACCATGCCCCTAAACCATAACCACAACTTGCTGCATGCAGCAATGGATTCAGCTTTGCTGATAAGCAGGGTTTTTTTTGTTTGTTTGTTTGTTTTTGGTTTTTAGTTGTAGATGGACACAATACCATTAATTAATTAACTAAGGGTCCCAGGGATTGAGCTCAGGGGCACTCGACCACTAAGCCACATCCCCGGCCCTATTTTGTATTTTATTTAGAGACAGGGTCTCACTGAGTTGGTTAGTGCCTCACTGTTGCTGAGGCTGGCTTTGAACTTACCATCCTCCTGTCTCAGTCTCCGGAGCCACTGGGATTACAGGTGTGGGCCACCGTGCCCAGCTGTTTATTTATTTTTATGAGGTGCTGAGGATCAAACCCAGTGTCTCACAGGTGCTAGGCAAGCACTCTATCACTGAGCCCCAGCCCCAGCCCCAAGCAGGCTGTTTTGATGACTCCCTTTGGAGAGTTAGCAATCAAGACACCCTTTGAGTTTTTAAAAGTATCCCAGTTTAGATGATAAATTAAGGGATTCCTATTATTGTAAATTGTGGTTACTCTATTGACATGTAATTTTTGTTCTCATGAGTAGGTACTCTATTAATATTTGGGCTCAGAAAACAACACCCCAAAGACTGGCACTTGGACTGGCTGACACATTTACAAACTGTCCTGTGACCGTGTCCCTCCCCCCGCCCCCAAGTGCAGGGAGTGACTTTCTCCACAGTAAGACCCCAGACCATGTGGCTGCCTTCCATTCCCACCCGTCTGGATGGACTTCCCTTACAAGATGTCTATCCCTTGGGCCTATTCAGATTCCAAAGAGAACCAGTTGACAAGCTAATTTCTGTCTTCAGGGCCATTCATGCCCTTCACTACTTATTTATGACCCCCTTAAAGTTGTCTAAGCTCCCGATTCCCACATACTCTACAGAAAAAGGCTTGGTAATTTCTGAATCCTATTGGGCTAGTGAGTAATCACAATCCTGTGATTCTCCCTCTTTTTGAACATGAGTAAATCTGTATGCTTCTTCTCCTATTTAGTCTGTCCATTGCCAGTTCATTTCTATGACCCTTCAGAGGAGCTTCACATTGTCACAACCATTGTACAGATATAAAAATTAAGGCACAGGGGTTGTGGCTCAGCAGTCGCGCACTGCCTGGCATGGCTGAGGCACTGGGTTCGATTCTCAGCACCACATATGAATAAATAAATAAAATAGAGATCTATCAACAAGTTTAAAAAAATAAGGCACAGGGGCTGGGGTTGTGGCTCAGTGGTAGAGCACTTGCCTGGCATGTATGAGGCACTGGGCTTGATGCTCAGCACCACATATAAAAAATGAATAAGATAAAGGTCCATTAACATCAAAATTTTTAAAAAATTTTTTTAATTAAGGCTCAGAGAAGTCAAGAAAGCATCCCAAGATTGTATGCTACTAAGGTCAAGAGACTGAATGCTAAGAATCCGACTTTGGAGTTTGTAACTCTTGTTCAAAAAATTGGTTTTATTGATAATTTTAAAATCACAGATTTACAGAACAGTTACCAAGACCCACCCCAACTCCATCAGAGAATAAGTTGTCAACCTGATGCCCTAGCACCCCAAATATCTTAATGTGTAATTCCTACGAAGGACATTCTCCTATACATTAAGTCACCGACATTAGGAAATCAGTGTTGAAGTGTAGCTGCCACCTGCCTCACACCCTGTTCAGGTGTCGCCAGCTGTCCAGGTCATGATCTTTACAATCAAGAATCCAGTGTTACCACCTGTGGCCTTGGACCTCAGGCTTCTCCTTCCCTCGGACAAACAGTTCTTCAGGTTTCCCTCGACTTATGACCTGGGCACTTTTAAAGGCCACAGGTTATTTTGCACAACACCCTCATTTTGAGTTCACGCTGTTTCCATGTGTCTTTGGGAAGGACATTATGCACCCTATCAGGTTACCAGATGGAACGAGATTCCCACTTGTCCCGTTATTGGTAATGTTCACTTTGATCCCTTGTTTTAGATGATTGTCTGCCAGGTCTTTTCGCTATAATGTTAATTTCCCCCTGTGTAATTAGCACTTTGTGGAGCAGTATTTTAAAGCTATGTAAAAATATCACATTCCTTATAGAAACTGTAGTACATATACACCGTGGAATATTACTCAGCCATAAAGAGGAATGAAATTATGGCCTTTGCTGATTGGACCTAGAGATCATCATGCTAAGTGAAATAAGCCAGTCTCCCAAACCAAAGGCTGGATGTTCTCTCTGATACGTGGATGCTGACTCACAATAAGAGGTGAAGGGAAGAATAGAAGTTCATTGGATTAGACAAAGGGGAAGAAGGGAAGGGAGGGAGGATGGGAGAAGGAAAGACAGTAGAATGAATCGCACATAACTTTCCTGTGTTCATATGTGAATACACGACCAGTGTGACTCCACATCATGTTCAGACACAAAAATGGGATCCTAATTAGAATAAGTTACACTCCATGTATGTTTGATATGTCAAAATACATTCTACTATCATGTACGTCTACAAAGAACAGATAAAATAAATGTTAAAAATTATCTCTTCATCTAACTTCCTACTTTTTCAAGGTGCAAAGTCTTGTACTCTTACTTCCTTATTTATTCATACGAATTTTTAATGTTTTAAACTTCTTTTTAATTAGTGCATTTCGGTCACAATGGTGACACTCCTGAACGTGCCCATAATGTCATGTTTATGCTGATGTCCTGATTCTACATCTGGCCGTGGGGAGTGCCTTCCTGCTGGTTTTATTGCCTTTCTTCCTGGACTGTTTTTTCAAGTCTACAATTGGCGACACCCCTTCCTTAGAATAGAGATACCCCCTGTAGCTTTCTGACATGCTCCATTGTGTACCAATTTCTTGTTTGGGCAGAAGGTAAATAGTGTTTACTTCTCTGAACGTTGAATTAGGTGTAGAATTCAGTTAATTGCATTTGCTCAAAGGGTGGTATATCCTGTTAAAATTGAGTATCCTCCCAGAATATTAAATCAGGGCATGAGCGGATATAAATGAGAACCGTGATTTATCAATGGGAGCTCTCACAGAGCGTCTGTTACATCAAGAGAGAAATGAGTCTGTTCCATGTTTTATCCATTAGGAGACTATAATTAGAAACGGAGCCTTTGCATAGCACTTTTTAGTCACTCTTAATGTTCAGATTCTCATTAAAAGTAATTCATATTTTTTGTTGTTCTGTGAGATTTTATTAATAGTTCTGCAAATTCTGTGCTGTCTTCAGGAAACAGATTGTATATTTAAAATATCTTTTCAGGCCCGAGAGCCTCGGGCTCTGCACTTGGCACATACTCACCTGCACTTTCTTGTAGCGAGCTCCTCGGGGCTGTCCTGCATGTCTGTTCTGCCTGGCCCCTCGCAGGCTCCTGAGCTGCAGACACCCAGGGAGTGCTGGTTGGAGGGACCCGGTGGTCCTGCACGGTGTCTCTCTTCTGCCCACAGGATGGCAGCATTTAGTCAAGACTCCAGCCCTGCTAGGCCCTAGCTCTGCTTGGAAATTGGGGAGACTGGTTTCCTGCAAAAATGAAAACAGTGCTTCAGCGCCCCCCCCCCACCCCTGGGCACACCATGTGAGCTTCCCAACACCGTCTATAAAGGGTTTCGTGGAGGACGACAACTTTGGGGTGAACTAGGTGATGTTAACGGACTGCAGCACCATCCCTGCTGGGCAGGTCCAGACCTGCCGCACCTTCAGTGAACAATCGGGCTGAACTCACCTGCTCATTTCGTGCCCGATTCATTGGATGCAAAGGGTTATAATGTTACTTAAAGAGAAAAGAGCCAGGCGCAGTGGTGCCCGCCTGTAATCCCAGTGGCTTGGGAGACTGAGGCAGGAGGATCACAAGTTCAAAGCCAGTTTCAGCAACTTAGTGAGATCCTAAGCAACTCAGTCAGACCCTGTCTCATATGAAATGGGCTGGGGATGTGGCTCAGTGGTTAAGTGCCCCTGGGTTCAATCCCCCATACCCCCCCAAAAAAATTAAAATTAAAAATTAAAAAAATAAAAATAAAGAGGAAGAAGAGGAAGAAGAAACTATTGAGGCCCTGCTGTTTGCTATGTACTTAGACAGAGGTACTCAAACCTGAGCAGGCATCAGAATCACTGGTGGGACTGGTGAGAACACAGATCGCCGCACCCCAGCCCTAAAGTTTAGAGGCCCGGGCTGGGGCCTGTTTGTTTGTGTAAGTTTTTTAGATGTTGCTGATGCTGCTTTAAACAATCACATTTAATCCTTAGCAGTGCTTTGACAGTATGATTGTCCCCACTCTGTAGATGACAAAGGTGAGGTTTAGAAACTTAAAAGACTTGGGACTAGGGTATGTCATGGTGGTCAAGCAACTGCCCAGCACACATGGGGCCCCGAGTTCAATGCCCAGAACTGAAAAAATCCAAAACCAAACGAACAAAAACCTGAATAACCCTGGTCAGTCTGACTCCAAAACTTTCCTCCACCTACTGCACCCTTCTGTAAGAAAAAGGGCAGAAATCAAATCTGTACGTTGGAGGATTCTCTGAATCTTCTGGCTCCATAACACCCAGCACTACTGTGATGCTTCTTAGTTTTTTGTGGGTTTTTTTGATACTGGGGATTGAACCAGGGGCACTTGACCACTGAGCCACATCCCCAGCCCTATTTTGCATTTTATTTAGAGACAGGGTCTCACCGAGTTGCTTAGAGCCTCACTGTTGCTGAGGCTGGCTTTGGACTTGGCAATTCTCCTGTCTCAGCCTCCTGAGCCCCTGGGGTTATAGGCACGCGTCACCACGCTCTGCGTTATGATGCTTTTAATTTTTAAGAGTTGAGCACTAACAATTCATCTTTACAACTTCCCTGATTCGAAAGTGATAAAAACCGCAGAACTGGAATAAACAGGTGCCTGTGCAGGGGGACAGGAAGGTCCGCACTCTTCATTTAAAACTGAAATGTCTTTGGAAATGAAATGTTGACGGTGTAGGCACTCCAATTACCAAACTCCAACTTTGAAACGAGAATACGACATGAAAATAAAATCCAAATAAGTAATTACAAAATCCATTAGCTTGCCCATGGAGAGAGGACACAGTTTGTCTCAGGAAATAAATCAGGAAGCCCAGGCTGGTGGGCTTTCACCAGCAGTGAGTCAGCGCGGGAATGACGGGCGGCAGGTGCCGCAATTGTGAGCCCCCCACCTCAGCCTGGGATTGCTGAGAACCTGGCCCGACTCCCCTCCCACACAACCCCACCCTCATTTGATGTAAGATACCTGGTCTCTGACAGGCATGGATAGATTGGGTTCTAATTCTTGTGGAAATGGAGCAGGACGTGGAGGAGAAGGGAAAGACAGAGACAGGCCCTCGGCTACCCAGAGGGGCCCTCACATCCTGTTTGATGGGAATTCCCAGAGCTTGACCTGGACCTGCAGGTTCTTGAGTATCACTTCTTTGCCTTCTCCCAAGACACCTCTGTCTCGGGGCAGGGCGGTTCCTGAGCAGTGCTTGCCTGGCCGGGCACTGGGAAGAGCTGTCAGGGTCTGGATGTGACGTGTCCCCACGTGGGAGACGGTGCCAGGAGGGCAGAGGAGGAATGACTGGGTTGTGAGAGTCTTAACCCAGTCAGTGGATTAATCCCTGATGGGGTTAGCCTGGTGGGCTGGGGTGGTGGGCTGGAGGAGGTGGGAATCGGGGTGTGGCTTGGGTGTGTTTCTGTCTGGCCAGTGGAGTCTCTCTCTGTGGCTTCCCTTCACCATGATGCTCTGCTGCACCTGGAGCCCTGAGGAATGGAGTCTGTCTCAACCTGTGGATTGAGACTTCAAATAACCTTTCCCTCCTCTACCATCACTCTGGTCAGACCTTTTAGTCACAGCAACAAAAAAGGCCGATTAAAGCAATTGTGGAGCCAGACTGGGCACGGAGGCGTCCAGGACCCGAGAACACCCGCGCCCTGCCCAGCCCATCTCCTGCTGCCCAGCTCGCTAAGGGGCCAGAGATCCAGGGCTGGCCTTTAGCCCCTTCACTCTTAGAACGTGAGCATGCCACTCCCCACGGGGACAGTGCTCACAGGGGAAAATAGAGGCGTTGGGGGAATAGAATACTCTCAAAGAAAGACCTGAAACTGAAAGGCTTATAGCAGATGTACTCGTCAGCTTTGTATCACTGTGACAAAACACCTGAGACGATCAACTTGAAAGGAGGAGAGGTTTACTTGGCTCACAGGTTCAGAAGTTTCGTTCCGTGGTCACCTGGCCCTGTTGCTTTGGGCCCACATCATGGCAGGGTGCGTGGTGGGGAGGACTTTTACCTCAGTGTAGCCATGAAACAAAGAGAGAAATAAGGAGCCAGCGTCCCAATACCCCCTTTAAGGGCACACCCCAAGTGACCCTGTCCTCCCATTATAGCTTCTATGACTTCCCAGTAGCACCGTGAATGGAGACCACGCCTTCAGCACATGGGTCTTTGGTGGGCAGTCCTGATCCAGATTATAGCACCAGATACAGCAGAGTTCGTATTTTAAAAATGTGCCGTGCTGGTCTGGGGGTTGGAGGTCTGACGGTAGTGACCCTGACCTCTTTTCCCCAGCAGCTGAGCTCTGACAGGTTTCTGCAGCACAGACGTGCTGGGTAGGTAGGACGGGGGCTTGGGCTCATTTCTAGCCCATGTGGAGGCCACGGCTGCTGTCCAGCCCCCTGGAGCTACAGTCACCTGAATCCCACCCTCCAGAGAATTAGTCCTCCTCATTAATTGAGTTTCTGCAGCCCCGCTGCCTTGGTCAGCCGCTCAGTCCCCTGGAAGGGAAAGTGCTCCTCCATGGATACCCGAGCTTTCAAACAAACAAACAAACAAACATGTTCTTTATGCTTTCACAAAGATGGACTCCAGGGTAATCTATTATGAACTTCTATTAATTAGAAAGCATCAGCAAATAGGAGTTCCTGTTTCCACCAAGGAGGCAAATTGGAATAAAAAGATCAACAACAAACTTTGCTTGGTGATCTGTCTGCTGCGAACTGAATGTTCATGTCCCTCCCAACTCCCGGGTTGAAGCTGTGGTCCCAGCGTGATGGTAGCTGGGGACGGGTTCTTGGGAAGGAGTTAGAGGATGGGACCCTCATGAATGGGATTAGTGCCCTTGTGAAAGAGATGATCTCCTCCTCTCTCTTTCTCTGTCAGGTTAAAGCAAAAGGGAGGTTATTTGCAAACTGGGAAGAGGGCCAAATCTTGGATTTGTCAGCCTCCAGAAGCAAGAGAAACAAATTTCTGTGTTTAAGCCATCCATTATTTTTTTATTCATTTTTCTCAGTCATACATGACAATAGGATGTATTTTGACGTATTATTCAGACCGGGAGTATGATTTCCCATTCTTGTGGTTGTACACGATGTGGAGTCACACTGGTCACGTATTCATATATGAGCATAGCAGCTTGGTGCCCCTACTCTGGAAAGCAGTTGGAGACTCCTCAGAAACCTTGGAATGGAACCACCATTTGACCCAGTTATTCCACTCCTCACTCTATACCCAAAGGACTTAAAGTCAGCATACTATAGTAACACTGCCACATCAATGTTTATAGCAGTTCTATTGACAATAGCTAAACTATGAAACCAGCCTAGGTGCCCTTCAACAGATGAATGATAAAAAAAATTATGGTATATATACACAATGGAATATTACTTAGCCATAAAGAAGAATGAAACTATGGCATTTGCTGGTAAATGGATGGAACTGGAGACTATCGTGCTAAGTGAAAGAAGCCACTTCCAAAAACTCATAGGCTGGATGTTCTCTCTGATAATCAGAGGCTAACATACAATAAGGAGGGGAGGGAAGAACAGAAATTCTCTGGATTAGACAAAGGGGAATGAAGGGAAAGGAGTGGGGATAGGAATAGAAAAGACAGTAGGATGAACTGGACTATGCTCACTCTGTGACATTCTTGTTATAGAAGCCTGAACTGAGACACTCTTCTCATTGATGATGATTTGGAATTGACATATATTAAAAGACCCAGAGAATGGATATGTGTGTGTGTGTGTGTGTGTGTATAACATAACACACACACACACACACACACACACACACACATATATATAACATAAAATAGAATATTTAAAACAAAAATAAGAAAAATCAAGCAACTAATGAACCTAACCCTTCTCTGCTGTCCTTTTCTTTACACTAGGTATAATGACATCCTTCCACGGGATTCCAGTGGGGTGTGAGGAGGTGCCATTTCTTCTTCTTGGGCATTGGGAATTGAATCCAGGCCCCTCTGTTAATTTTGAGACAGGGCCTTGCTAGCGTGCTCAGGCTCGCCTTGGACCTGTGATCCAGGTGCAGGCTTGTGCCAGTGCCTGACTAGGAAATGACCTCTGTGGAGATCTCCTCTCGCCATGGCGTGTGCACAGTGCCTGGCCAGGAGCAGCTCACGTACTCTTGGAGCACTGTTGCTTAATTGGTTCCTTCTCGTCTCTGTACCTGTGCCTGTTTCAGCCACCATTTATGGAGGCTACTAGAGGACGTTTATGGGCTGCATGTCCAGGATACACCTGTCCAACACGGGGATTGTGCCCACCACTGGTGTCAAGTGGCCCACCCAGAGATCAAGTATCTCAGTGTGGTTCACCACTGTGGATTACTGGAATGATGCAGGCTCCCAGGTCCCGTAGACTGGGTGTGAGTCCGAGTTGCTGCATCTCTGAGCCTCAGACCCTCCCTGTAAAAGCTGATGAATGACAGCTACCTTCTGGCCTCTGGCGAAGAGATGGGACAGGGTGCGGGAAAGACAGAATGAGGATGTGCTGAGCGCTTGGCCTGTGCCAGGCCCCATGCCTGTTCTGATTGGTTTAGCCCTCAGCGATAGCCCGTGATCAGGTCCTACGGAGAAGCACAGAGATGGTGAGAGTCTGGCTCAAGGGCTGGTGGCAGAGCTGGTTCCCTGGGAGCGGCTGGCTGCCATCTCAGTTGCACCCCAGCTGGCGCAGTGAGAATGGAACAGGGTAAGTGCTCCATTCCCACCTGGGGAGGTTCTGAGTCAGTCGGTGTGGGGCGTGGGACGAGACCCAGGAGTGTGGAGACTTGGAGGGCTCCCGGGCGATCCCGTTGTGCAGGTTGGGATCCAGGGGGTGTGGGAATAACGGGAGCTCTTACCGCCAGGGGGAGGGAGCTGGGCAGGGCTCCTGTACCGGGGTCTTAAAGGAGGCAGGGGGCTTCCTAGGCAACAGGTAGGTAAGCGCCCCCCAGGGAACGGCCTGTGCAGAGCCACCAGCAACAAAGGTCCGTGGATGAATCAGGTTTATAGAGCCCAGCTGTGTGCATGTGCGAGGGAGGGATGAGGAGAGGAAGACGGGGGAGAGAAGAAGAAGTAGTAGAGGAGGAGGGGAGGAGGGGGAGGGACCTGGGCAGGTGGCTTGGGGCCACTGTGTGACAGGCTTGGAGATCAAGCTGAGACATCCGACTTTACCCTAGAGACAGGGAGAGCCCCTGAAGAATTTTCATGGCATGTTAGGACATAATCTGAGTTCCCGGTGGTCATCCTTCTTATTTCAAGAATTGTGACATGTTGCAGATTGACGAATGAACAGAAATAGGGAAAGGAGGCCATTGGTGTGGCCAGGAGCCCATGGTGCTTTTGATGAGAGAGGAGAGACAACTTGGAATTCAGAGGCCCTCTGAGCGGCCATTGTTCCACCAACCGATCTTATTTGGGGAGAAAATGAAGAAAGCGCCTCTCGCAGCACAGGTAGAAAGGCACAGTTCTGGAGGAGGAGGTCACTGTGCTGTGGGGCGAAGGAGGCAAAGAGACCTACTGGACCACGGGTCAGTGTAGGGGGTTAGGAGTGTGGGGGCCACGGGTGCTCTGGGGATGAGGGGGAGCAGGGTCTGCGGGAACAGGGCGGGGCCTCCTGGGGCTCTGTATTTTCTGGAATGTTCTGTGTTCCCCCTTCACAGGCTGTTCTTTAAGAAATGCAGATCTCTGTGAAATTAGATTGGGAGGAAATATTTGTCAATTCTAAGGAGTCTGGGGTGATTGAGAGGATTGTCAAGCTGTACTTTGGAGGCAGTAAAGCCTCTTTTTAATCACGGTGCGTGATGCGCTAGACTCTGGCATAATGAGCCAGGCCAGCTGCGGGTGTGAGGCAAGCTCTCTACCAACTGAGCTGCATCCCGGCCCCCCAGCCGCATTCCTGAAGTGCGGCCCTCCCCCTTTATGATGCTGATGGAGTCGGTGGAAGCCAAGGGTGGAAGAGGCTGGAAGCCAGGTCAGTGGATGAGAAGAGGCTTTGGTGTGAGCTCCCTAACAGGAAGCCTGGACTTAAGCAAACCCATTGGCTGAGCTAGCCACGTGCCCCAGGGGAGGGACCTCACCTACCAGGTATCCCATTCCATCTTCACAGCCAAAGGACTCTATTTCAATCTTACAGATGGTGAAACTGAGTCAGAGTTTAAGTGACTTTCTCATAAATGGTTACGAGCTGGTAGGTACCCAAGTCAGGATAAGAATCTGGGTTTGGTGGACTCAAAATCCAGGTATTGGGGGCTGGGGTTGTGGCTCAGGGGTAGAGCGATCGCCTAACATGGGTGAGGCACTAGGTTCGATCCTCAGCTCCACATAAATGTAAAATAAAGATATTGTGTCCACCTAAAACTAAAATAAATATTTTTTTAAAAATCTAGGTATTGAACACTTAGATTGCTCTTAATTTAGGGATTCCCCTCCCCCAGTCCAGTGCAGGGGATGGAACCCAGGGCCCTGTGCATGCTGGGCAAACGCTCTCCATCCAGCCACACCCCAGTACTAGGGCTCATTTCTCTTTGGAAAGGCGTAAGGACCATGGTCTCCTATGGCTTCTTTGTAAGGACCATGGTCTCCTATGGCTTCTTTGCCTTGATTCTCGGAATGTTCTGCCATGTGCTCAAGGTCAAAGTGTTTTGGAGGTGAACTCTGCTCCTATCTGAACATGTCACTTTATGGGCATTGCTTTTGTATCCTAATGTCCAAAAATGGTGCCAAAGTGTCAGCCTTCCAGTCCTACCCCACTTTCCCAGGTGTGGGGTCATGCCTCCCAGTTCCCTTAGATGCTTCTGCTGTATTCCAGGCTCACCAGCTGCATCAGACCAAAGGGAGAACTTGGCATCTTGGGGGTGTTGCTTTATTAAGAACTTTTTTAGAACACAAAAGAGTGCATAAGCACATCTTTGTACAGGTTGAAGAATGAAATGAACATCTGGGTATTGTCTACCTGAATTGAGACCTAGAACACTGTCAGGAGCTTAGAATTCCCAGATATTTCCTCCTTCCTGACATAACATTGTATGCATCTTTAAGCAATATGTTATTTAGTTTTGTCTGTTTTTGAACCTCATCTAACTGGAACACAGAGCATGGATTCTTCCTTGGGTTGTTTCTTTCCTCAACACTATGTGGCTAAGAGTCATTCCTGCTCATGCACATGACTGTGGTCTATTCGTTTCATTTTCACTGCTGCATAATATTCCAATGTGTGACTGTACATAGCTTATCTGTTCTTGTTTGTTTGTTTGTTTTTTGGTACCCGGGATTGAACCCAGGGACTCTCAACCTCTGAGCTACATCCCCAGCCTTTTTGTAAAATTTTCTTATTTTGAGAGAGGGTCTTGCTAAGTTGCTGAGGCTGGCTTTGAATTTGTAATCCTTCTGCCTCAGCCTCCCAAGCTGATTACAGGCATGTGCCTCCTTACCTGCCCTAACTATCTGTATTTGAACTGAATTCATTCAGGTGGTTTTCATTTTTTTATATAATAATATTGGGTCTTTGGATATGCACCTGCATAACATATCTAAGTGACGCCAAATTGTCTTCCAAGGAACTTGTTCCAGTGGCACTTCCACTAGTGGTGGGTGACAGTTTCAGTTTGTCTTCATAAAGTGCTTGGTATGATCTGCTTTTCCAGCGGTGGGTGCAAAATTGAACCTTGTGCCTTTGTTTGCATTTCCTCCGTCACTAATGAAGGTGGCCATTGTGTTAGTCAGCTTTACCTCTCTGTGACCCAAATACCTGACCAGAACTACTTTGAGGAGGGAAAGGTGAGCTACCTCCTCCAGCCACACCCAGCTGCCTAAAGTCACACCGAGTCTGTGCATCCAAACTTGACGGGCTGATGAGGTCACAGCTCTCATAATCTAATCATCAAACATCCCTATTAAAAGGGATTGGAATTTCAGGGGCACCTCAAAGCCAAGCCATTGACAGCCATCTTCTTACATTTATGGCGATTACTGATTCCTTCTGGGTGAAGTTTCTATTCCTTTCTTGCTGAGAGCCTTAGCAGAGTAGGAATGACATGTGGCATTTTTGGTTGAAAGGTGACGCCAGCAAGCCATTGAGATGATAATGGTTATGTTAAGATGTGCTTTCAATTGGAGATTAGACCCCTGCTGTCTGCCTCGGCCTGCTACTTTGGAGCTCACAAGGGGATTCCCGGAGAGTTCCCATTGGTTGGGGAAGTGCGGGAGGAGGGATTTCCGGAGGAGGGATTTCCGGTTGGTGTAGTGTGTCCCGAGAGAAGGCCGAAGCGCATGGCGTTTGTGGGAGTTTTGGAAATAAAGTTTGTTCCTGCTTGAGTGGCTCCTGATTTTGTGCCCAGCCAGACTGCGGCACTTTCTTCTTTTTAATCTTTATTTTATTTATTTATTTTTAGGCGGTGCTGAGGGTCGAACCCAGGGTCTCTCCCTGAGCCTCTCCCGCTGAGCCCCAGCCCAGCCTCTATTCCTTTCTTTTGCCTGTTTCCCCCATGGGGTTGTTTGACTTTTGAGTTGCATGAATTGTAAACATCTCCCAATTTGAGGCTCACCACCTCACTTTAAAGGAATGGAACAGAAGGTCTCAATCTCATACACTCAAACTTGTCAATCAGGCCCCCTGCAATTTGAGTTTTTGGAGCCTAGTTTAAGAAATAGTTCCCATTATCTTCTGAACATGTCCCCATTTTTTTTTTACAGTTACATTTTTAATTCAACCAGAATTAATTTGGGGGGTATGAATTTAGAGAACAATTGTTCCAACGCTATTCACTGAAAATTCCACTTTTTTCCAACTGATTTGCAAGGCCAGCTCTATACCGAACCAAGTTCCCATCAATGTCCGGGTTGTTTGTCAGCTCTCCATTGTGTTCCTCCCTCTCCTGGCACAAAGACCTCAGCGCCTTAACTTGAGAGCTTTAGGATCAACGCTCTTGATATATAGGAAGGCAACTCCCTCCACCTTGTTCTTCCTAAACGTCAAAGCCTCTTGAATTTTACAATGTTTGCCATGTTACACACACACACAAACACACACACACAGGTGTGTACCCCTGTTTGAATTTTGAATTGCCTTGGATTAGATTTATAGATTGGTTTAGAAGAATAAACATCCTTACAATTCTAAACATGGGTGTTTCCCCCATTTATTTAGGTTTTCTTCTCTCTCTCTCCTTCAATGCTGAGGATCGAACTCATGGCCTCGCACATGATAAGCAAATGCTCTACCACTGAGACACAACCCCAGCCCTAAAATAATCTTTTAATAACATTTTGCATTTTTCTCTGTAAAGCTTTAATAACCTTTTGTTAGTTTAGTGCTAGGTTTTTTAATGTTTTCTGTTGCTATTATAAATCATTTCTAGTTTTTTAATAAGGCCCATTTTTTGGCTTTTTACAGGTAGAGTATAGAAATGTTTATATACTTAATTTGTATCCAGCAACTATATTGCCTTATTAATTCTAATAATTTTTCTCTAGATGCTTTTGGGTGGACAGATAGGTAATCATATGAGCTGCAAATTAAAAAAAAAATTCCACTTTTTGAGTCCTTTTCCTCTTACTTGATTTTCTGTCTGCATGGTACTGTTGGAAATGACTGCAGAGGACTGATGGCAGCTACCTTGATTTTACCTTTCATATGATGTGTGCTTTAGGAAGATCTTATTCTATCATTTATTATTATTATAAATATATATTATCATATCATTTATAATATATTATTTATGATCTATTATCCTATCATTTATTGAATTAAGGAAGTTCTATTGCTGCCTAACAAATCACCGCACACTTAATGACTCATGGCAACGCACAGTCGCCACCTGTTCCCACGGTGGGGGTCTGGACCAGCTCAGCTGGGTCATCTGCTCAGCCTCAAGGCCTGAAATCCACATGTGGCCCTGCTTCCCCTTGGAGGCCAACTGGGGAAGAATCGTGGGGAATTTTCCAACCACTGACTCGTACTTTAAAACATGACTTTACGAGTGTTCTGTCTTCCTGTTCCTTCTTGAGTCAGTTGTGCTAAGCCGTCTTTCTCTAAGAATCTCGGACGGACGGACCAGTGGTCTTGGTACTGGCCCTTGGGCCCAGGGATGCTCTACCGCGGAGCCACATCCCGCAGCTGTTTCATGTCTTATTTCGAGACAGGGTCTTGCCACCGAGCCCAGGGTGGGCCTGGGGCCGTCCTCAGGCTCCAGGTGGCTGGCCTTCGGGGCTGGCACCCGGGGGCCTGCTGGCTCCGGCTTTTTTGTGTGTTTTCTTCCCTTTCTTACTTTCTTTGGAACCGATGGTTGTTTCCCATTTTTGCCCTGCGGTGGTCCGGGAGTCCTTGTGGAAGTCAGGCTGTTTGCACGACATCACTGACTCCCAGGCTCCAGCACCTTGCTCCCCAGCCAGCACGGCGCTGTGACTGGTCCACCCCGGTCCCGCTGGAGGACCCCTGGGCCGACCCCTGGGCCGGGCGAGGCTGTGGGCAGGCCAGAGGGGCGGCCTAGCGCTCCGCCCCACGAATGGATACACCGGGCCCCAGGCCGGTTCTGTTACCCTTCTGCTTTCTGTGGGAAACTAAGTCGGGCGCTTCCGGTTCAAAGTCTAGTATTCGGCTTCAGGTGGATCCCAATGTAACCCTTCCCTTTGGCCCGCCCTAATTTTAAATTTAGCCAATGGTATGGAAGGTAACCCTGAACTCCTCCAATCAGAGTGAAGGGTAGCGCTGATAGGCCAGAGACAGCAACCACCGGACTGCCTGCCTGCGCAGGCGCACCTGCTGGCCGCGGTGCAGAGCGCCCCCTTCCGCCAGAAGTAGAGGTTGGCCTGGCTCCGCCCGCTTGCAGCCTGTGTTGGATTTCTAACAATTTCACAGTGAGGTGACCCAGCATGAAGGCCCTCACCAGGTGCCACCCCTGGATCATGGGCTTCCCAGACTGCAGAACTCTAGACCAGTGCATTTCTATTCATTATAGATGACCCAATTTCAGATATTCTGTTATGCGAACAGAAGAGGACTAAGAGAAATACCGAAGTTCAAGATCACCTTCTCTCTCTCTCTCTCTCTCTCTCTCTCTCTCTCTCTCTCTCTCTCTCTCTCTCTCTCTCTCTTTCAGTTAGTTCATTTAACAGAACCTCATTCTGTGGTTCTTTTCTTTCTCCATCCTCCTTCTACCCTGGGGGTCAAGTTTTCTCTAGACTCAATTTTAACAGCTCCAATTTTCTTGTTCATTCTTAACTTTTGTGCTTTAAACTTTTTAAAATGACAGGTGTGTTTGCTTTTCTGGACATCGAGGCCTGTGCCCAAAAGTCTGTTTCTTCTCCACCAGGACTCTGTATGTTGAGAACCCGCCTCCCGATGGCTTCCATGTAAATCACAGTTTCTTTAGAAGATTCGGTGGTTCCAGGAATGTTACCAAGTAGGTGCTTTCCATCCCACAACTAGTTCTTTGATTTTCCAGACACCAATTAGGTATTCAACAATTTAACTCAGTTCTGATACTAACTACCTGTAGTTAGCGAGGACCCCTTGGGTTAAGGGCTCAGCCCCACCAGACGTTCCCACTTTAGATGCCAGGCACAAGCCCCAGGCCTCCGTGCTTCTGATTAACCAGCTACGAATGAGGGGTTTCCACAGCTTCTCCTTAGGTTTTTGATCATTATCTTTTGTTTCTTTTATTTATTTATTTTTTTGAGACAGGTTTTGCTACTTTGCCCAAGATGGTCTTGAACTTGGCCATCCTCCTGCCTCGGCCTCCCGAGTTGCTGGGGCTGCAGGTACGTACTACATACACATGCCCAGAATGGCTCACAGAACTCAGGAACATGCTTACTTATAATATAGGATACAAATGAACAGTTAGCAGTCCCAAAGAGGCCCCAGGGCCGTAGTTCCTGTCTCAGTGAAGGGGTCCACCACCCTCCTGGCATGGGCAGGTGTTCACCAATCAGGAAGCTCTCTGAACCCCATGGTTTAGGGGTCCCTATGGGAGGAGTTTCATCATGTGGGCAAGATCACTTATTAACTCCATCTCTAGCCCCTGAGTGAGACTGAGTGTTCCGGGCTTCTTAATCAATGCTGGATCTTTCTGGAGACCAGCCTCCATCCTGTGGATATCCAGGTACCCAGCAAAATTCACCCCATTAGAACAAAGACACTCCTGTTGCCCAGAAAATTCCCAGGAATTTAGCGGCTCTGTGTTAGGAACTAGGGACAAAGACTAAATATGAGAACAAAAGATATCCCAATCACTCAGGGAAGTTCGAGGGACTTAGGAACACTGTGCCAGGAACCAGGGACAAAGACCCTGTATACCTTCTTAGGCCACAGAGTGTTCCCATTTCCCTCCTCCTCTCCCCTCTACAGTGATCTCAGCTTCCCACTCTGTCACGACCCTCTGTCAGCCTGCTCTCTCCACCCATGAAACCAGGAACTGCAGCAGTTCTTACCTAATTCCTACTACACCACACCTTCCTGGGCCTGCGGGTCTTTTGCGATAGCTCTAGTGAAGCCCAGGGCTCTGGGGTTCGTTAGTTTACATTGGCCTGACTCAGGCGACGTGTTCATCCCTTAGCTGGGTGATGACTACTCTGATTGCCTGAAGCCTGCTGTGGCCCACCGAGGGTCTGTAAGCCATTTGTAGTGGGAATGAGGGGAAGGGTGAATTTACAGGAAAGAAAAAACCTTTGCATGATTGGCCAGAGAATTGGGAGATGGATGCTGGGGAGGTAATGAATAAATGTCTTCTGTAGTTTTCTAACCCCATACTCCCAGAGAACTGAGGATGCCAATTCCTTTGGTCCCCGTTCTGTCAACCCCTGGCATGCACTATCTCATTTGAACTAAAACCAAGCAGTTCCTATGTTCTCAAACTTGTGAGTCAAGTAAATATTGCATTGCTGTTCTTTTAAAAATTCTTTGGGAAGTCCTAAGGGTAAATTTGCTAGGATTTCTGAATTCTGAAGTTCAGGCTGAGCTATGTATCTACCTTCTCATTCCAAGTGGTGGGAGGTGAGGAGGGTGTTTGCAGAAAGGGCACTTGAATCACATCTTACAGGTGCATACAGAAGACCTGACATTTCCCTTGATGAGTGACTGGGGTGTGGGTGCCCCATTGCTCCATGTATTCTTTCTCAAGAAATTCTTGATTGCTTTTAAGTGATACCCCAGTGTTTGAAAGTAGGAGGCAGAACAGATTTGGAAAGCAGCTTTACCTAAGTAAAGAAAAAATTGCCCGTAGGCAGCGGTAACATATTACATGCATTTTCCCCCACATTTGGTTTTCCAGAGGACAGGATTGCTTTTTAAGAGATGCTATTAAGTGTAACTTGTCCCCAGAAAAAATAAAGTGTAAATTTCAAATTCAAGCTGCAAAAAGATTAAGTTAATTTTGGCTAATCTTCCCATGCTATTTGCAGTGGTGACTGCAATGAAGATTAATAACCTTGACCACCATTAGCATAATCCACTGTAATGCTGGATATAAAATTGCATCATTTTAATAATCTAATTTGATGTTTCCCAGCCAGTAGGTGTTCTCGTAGCTTTGCAAGTATTATCTCTAAACTCTTTAAACTAAAGGCAGATAACTTTGAAAATGATCAACGCCTCTAGAATAGAAAATACATGATGAATTAATTTAGCCAGTCACAATAATGCATTTTGGTTTTCGGTGAGGAACGAATAGGGTATGGGTATGTGTGCATATGAAAACGAGTGGGTGTTGGGAAGCAGGGTCTTTTCTTCTTAATCTAACATTTGCAAAATCAATAGCTGACTAGTGGCTGAGGATGAATCTAGGAAAAGCATCGGCAGACTCTGGGCAGGGTTGGTTTGCCAAACCAGGTCAGAGAGTCACTCTCTATGTGACATGGCAAGGCTCTAGGTTCTTCTTCTTCTGGTTTATGGCAAATGATTTCTTTTGGACCTACATTTCCTAGGTGCAGGCGAGGGCCAAGATGGAGTGAATGCTTCCAACAGGTGTGGCCTGCCCTTCTCATCCTCGTCCACACTGGTCCTTAGCACTCCCCTCCCCCAGGGTTGTTTTTCTTAGAGCATTATAATTATGCATAGTATTTGGATTCATTTTGAAAAAAAAAAAACATACATGCAAGGAATTTGATTGCAATCTCCATTTTTCTGGAAAGGCATTCAGATGCGGCTTTCCCTGAAGGCTGGGAGGTGGTTCCTTTTCCCTCCGATTGCTCTACTTCTCTTAACCTGCAGGGGGCGCTCTTACCCAGCGTCCTCTGAAAACTGAATTTGGCAGAATTGTCCATTTCCAAGTACTGGGCCCACCTTTGCGTTTGATGCCGTTTTTTTCCAGCATTCACTGTTATACATGATGGAATAGTGGGTTAAATTTTATTTAAGACAGGAGACGTAATTTTATTTAATGGATGGATCTAGTTATGAAAAGACAAATGGGTGTGATGGCTGGCTTTTCCTATTTATGTTAGGTTTAGTGTCACACCTGCTAGCAAAGGTAATGTGTTAGTTTTAAATTTAACTTTTTTTTTTCTTTTTCCTAACGAAAAAATGTCGGTGTGGTCCTCCCCCAATCCTCAATCAGAGCTAAGTCAAGGGAGCCGGACTCCCAGATGGCCAGGAGAGAGCAGAAGACAGGCAGGCTGCAGCCTGAGACAGGAATTCTGAGCAGAGGCTAACGTGGCAGCTGCTTGCCTGTGCGTGTGGGGCTGGAATGCAAATCAGGGCAGGTTTATGGGCTAGGGTTGAAACTAAGCAGGCAAGAAGAAAAGGAACCCAGCGGTGAGCACATCACCATCTTTATAAAAATCTTGATATCAGGGAGCTCTGGGCAGCCTGCACACCCGCGGCCTCCCCTCTGCTCGCTCCAGCTGTCCCTTAGAACCGCCGGGGTGGCTTCAGGGAAATGCTCAGGTGGCACTGCAGATCCTCCTCCTGGATCTCCAGGGGTTCCCGAGACTGACTTGGGTGTTTTCAAGAGCTTCTGAGGGGATTCTACTGTGAAGTAAAGCCTTGCAGCCTCTGCTCAGATAAATGGCTTCACTGCCGGATGGATGCTTTATTTGAACACAGCTGTGGATTTGCCTTATCACACATCAGTGTGGCTAGATATTCCCACTGATGAACAGCCAGTGGGAAGGGGCAGGGCTCCTTCTTTCTAGGTCATTAAAACTGGGTTAGGTATTAAACCCTTTCATGTGTCCTCCTGTCGGTGGGGGCCAATCTCCCAAGTCAACACCGCCATTAACTCCAGGGTGGACCTGGCCCGGCTTAAAAAAGCAACCTGTCCAAGGGGGCTCAGTTTTTGATCTAAATTAAGAATTCACCCTTTAAAAAGAATTCCTGTTTTCACAACTGCAGATGTAGGGAAGGAAGGAGGCAAGAGGAAAGCAAAGCAGCTGCTGGTGTTCCTGACTTTTTTATATTAATTTGGTTCCTCTTACTTTTATTAGATGCCGTCATACGGCATCAGGCTATGCCATAACGTGTGTAAATGCCCATCATCTCTGGCTTCCGTTCAAGAGGGAGTGGGAAAGGCCACAAACTGAGCCCCTTCACACATACACAAATGTAGTCTCCCACCCCAGCCCATCACTCACGTTCCCAATGCTCTGGTCAACACACACGGTCAGCGCACACCTTGGCTCACACCCATCTGATGGGGGACCACATTAGACCACACGCTTCTAAGTGTTCATTCCCTCCCCAGATGGGCTCACATTATATTTTCAATTAAAATGAGTCCTTTTCTGCCCAAATGCCTAGGGCCCGACTTTCCCCTGGGAATAATGGGAGTAATATCTGTCATCCACCTCACAGGATGACTTGATTGACTTTTGAGGTCCTTCGATGAAAGGTGTTACTGTTTCTCAGTACAAACGATTATCATTTAGTTACCACCGAGTTGGTAAATAGAGTCATTCATTGGGAATTTTTGGAAGACAGCTTTCTGGAATGACCAGTAGTAGAAATACAGCTAGATGTAGTTTTTGAAAATATTTTTTTGGATCTACCAACCTAGAAAACGTTCCAACTATTAGATTTTTTTTTTCTTTTTCTGAAAGCACCGAGGTTGCTTATTTTATTTGTTTGTTTGTTTTGTGGTTCTGGGCATTGAACCCAGGGATGCTCTGCCACAAGATGCCTGCCCAGCCCTTGCCATTTTTTTATATTGAAACAGAGTCTTGCTCAGTTGCCCAGGCTGGCCTCCAACTCATGATCTCCCTGTGTGTTTCCAGAGTCACTGGGATCACAGCTGTGCACTGCCACGTGCGGCTTGCACTATTGTTACTATTAGTTTTTATCGAGTGCTCAGAAAAACTCACAGGGAGAGCAGTGAGGGTTCAGGGGTATCCACTCGGGAAAATTCCTTTCCCACCCCTGGCTCCCGGGCCTTCTTAGTCCTCATTCCACGGTGTGTCTGCAGCCTGGACACAGCTGGACACTGTTGTCTTTCTGGTGCCCTCTAAAATGTCGCAGTGTCTCTTCTGATTGCCACTGTAACCAGGCCATTCCTCTTGGATCCGGCCCTGGGTGTTGGGAGGTTCCTGACACAGGTGCAGGAAGCCAGACCAGTTTCTTTCTCTCTCTCTCTCTCTCTCTCTCTCTCTCTCTCTCTCCTCTTTTAAAGAACTATACAATGCATCCTTGAGTTCATGAGCAGAGCCGTGGAAACCTGGTGACCCCCACCCCTAGCTCTTTGTGAACTTCTAACCAGAGGCAGTGGTTCATCACAAGCTGCTTCACTATTGAGAGGAGACCTTTGGCTAAGGCAGAGACAGGCCAATTCACACAGGCAATGGCATTATTATAGAAAGGCCGGAGCCTGCAGAGCTCTGGAGAGTCCCCTGGGCCCTCTGCCAGCCTTCTAAGACACGGGTTCCCATTAGAGACTTCTCCGCAGTCCTCCTGCCTGTGGAAGCTGATTTGAACCCCACCCCCTGCATTTGCAGTGTGCTTTCTCTTAACCAGGAACCAAGGACCATACGGACAAAACCACGCCTTGCTCACTCGCAAAGACTAGGCCCTGGATTCTACTGGAAGTTACAAGAGCTCTTTACCTGTTTCTGCACTTCGGTGGTGGGAAAGCAAAGTTGCTGAAACAGAAAAATGTTCCTGAAAGGAAAAGTTAGTTTCTTCTTGGTGACCTGAAAAATTTTACCACAACTCCATTCAAAACCTTCAGGCACTTGACTTTTTTTTTTTTTTTTTTTAATATCCTTTACCTTTTTAATAAAAAGTAAAAAACAAACAAAAAAATACATCGATGTCCTGAATAGAACCTCTCTATGTAAAGATCTCACTAAACAAATAAACATAGGACCGGACAAGAAATGGAGCTATGAATAGCAATATGATATATTACGAAGCATTTATATATGTATGTATATATATATATATATTATATATGAATGTGCAGGTATACGTGTGTGCACCTATGTATGTATAAATATGTAAATATTTGCCTACATACACGTCACACACACACATACATATTTATACTGACCTCTTTAGATTGAAGTCCAAGGCACTTTTTACAATGAACAGGTTAAAGCCATTAATTTAGAACATTGACTGTTTCTGGGTACATATCAATTTATGGCGCCAACATCAGAATTCCCATCTTTCTCTACCCACCTTGGTTGGTGCAATGAGATAAGAGAATTGGCTTTAGAAGAGATTAGGATGGTTTCCAGTGGCTGAACTGATTTCCCTTGCTAGTTTCCTCCAGAGGAGGAGAGTTCTCACTGGTGAGGTGCTGAGCTCCTTTCAGAGGAACACAGAGATCACAAAAGGCAGCTTCCTTTGCACTATGCCAGCAGAGAGACCCAGGGGGCCTTCTGTTTCAGGGGACCTGCCCTGAGGCCCCACCTCATATCCTCCTGGCCTTGCCAGCACAAGCTAAAATGAAAAAAAAAAAAAAAAGCTTAAAAGGGGCTTTGAAGTTGCTCAAGGCTCCAAAGTGAGCCCTCTTTAAATTAGGCTAGAAAAAGACCGCCTCTTATTGACTCTACTGTTTCATGTACACCATCCAAGCTGTATGACTTCAAATGGAATTCGAAGATGCATTTGTCTTTATCCTTATGATGGTAAAGGGGTTTTACATCACCAAGTCATTTGGTAAATGAAGCTCGAGAAAGAAATGGTTTCATTCCCTAATTATCAGTGAGGTTGGTCTGTTACAGTGTGGTGAAGCTAGCCCTTCTCAGTGTTTACTGTGCATACACATCACCTGGGGATCTCGTGAAAAGGCCTATCGAAGCGGGTTTGATGTGAGGCCTGAGATTCTGCATTTCTAAAGAGCTTACAGGTGATTCTACTGCCGCTAATCCATGGGCCGCTCTCCAGGGTAGCAAGGATTAGCATATAGCCATATACTTGAATTACAGTCCAGAGGTCTGCTTTCCCCAACTCTGGAATTTGTGTTGGTTTCTTTGAGTAACAACTTTGTTGGGAAAGGTCAGAATGTATTTGTTCTCTATAAATGGAAACGTCTTTGTCAATCTGGGAAGTGCTAGAAGGAAAAGCCAAGAGAGATCATTCTATTTAGCAGCAGAAAAGTATTAAGAAACAAATCGATGACCATCAGTGCATTTCATCAGTCAATGATAAAGTTGAGAATTAGCTAATTTCCATTTACCCAGCGAGTAAATAAACTAGAGCGGGTGCCCCAGAGTTGTGATGGCTTTAATGGCACTCAGCCTAGCGTGTAACTGAGGAGTGACACAGACGCTGAGCGTATTTAGCTCCACACAGACACAACTTGTGTACAAAATGGGACTCAACGACTCAAGCAGATTGAAATGGGCATTTAGAGATTTTGCTTTCACGCTCCATGAATAACTAACATCATGGAGGCCCAAGCCTTGGTTTTAGTGAGATGAACAAGAGAACTGAAGTTCAAACACATGGGAAGTTGGGAGGATTCCAGTCCCCCGCACCCCCACCCAAGGAGAAGACCTGTCGTTTGGTACTATCTGGACAGCTGTGTGAATTTCCCACGTTTGTGTCGAGACACACAAGCTAAGTTAAACCTACCTTTATGCTATTTGGTTTGCACCTGTACAATACTAAACAGAAGCCGTGACTGAAAGGGAGGGCCCTCACCTGGAGGAGGCTCACTGATTTGAGGAAATCTTTGTTCTGTAACTGAACACATCTGTTTTCATCTAGAAATAGGAACGTGGTCATTCGAAAGAGGGAACTGAGAAATTCTACCTGTGTCTCGGCTGCAGGAGGGGAGTGGATTTCATGAGTTGCTTAATTTTGCCGTAAAAGAAAACACCTTAGCCGAAAAGGATTTCCTCCAGCGAAGAGTAAATGGGCAGAACAGGGAGCCCAGCTCTTTGCTGGCTCCACCTTGGTGACAGACATGTGGAAACCGCGCTCCCTTCAGGAAATTGCCAGCTCAGAAAAGCACATCTGCATGGGCTCTCCCCGGGCCCTGCCTGGGGGGACTCAAACCCGGTCTTACTCTTCCCACACACAACTAAGCAACTCACAAGGCTTAGAAATTTGGAGTCTTTTGAGTCACAAGAAAAACAGCATTCTTCCTTGTGCCCAATTTTGACATGGCCAAAGGAAAACGGGTTGGCCCAAGTGGAGACCTAATTTATAGCATGAGCGGGGCCTTTGCATTTCTATAGAAAGAATCTGTACTTTTATTAAACTGGCTCTGTGCTGTTACTTAAAGGAGCGATGGCTTTTAAGATCTCTTCTGAAATGGCTTGACAGAATTTAGGGTAGAATCATCCTTCTAAGTTTGTAATAGTATTTTTTTTTTTTTGTCACTAATGCTTAGGTCTTAGAAAAATGAGAATATGGCAATTCACAGGTTGTGGGACCAGGCCCGTGGCCTGGGTGTCAGGCGATCTCTAACAATGATGTGTACTCAGAAACAGTGGTTGGGAGAGCAGGCTAACACTGGACCTGCTAAAGACTAGTTTGATACAAAATGTTAATTGAAAGTTACAATATATTTTATAATATAGCAATATATTTCATATTTAAAATAAACTGTTATGCTTTCTCCTATCATTTAAAAAATAGCAAGCAGTACAGAGGCAAGATGCAAATTCATATTGAAGCTCGTCTGATTCAGGATATGAACACTTCAGTCTCTGAGTTTGCCATGGAAATGTCCCCTCCATGAACATCCTGTCATGCTCTCTCGTTGTTCTCTTGTGGCCGCGCAGAATGGAGAGTCTGGGACCCAAATCGAGTTGTTGCGCCGTTAAAAAAATGTCTGATGAAGGTCGTCGTCAGTCCTGGTTGGGATTCAAAAACGGACATAGCTAGAGAATGTTGTTGTTTATTCCCTGTCCTTCTTCTGAGAACCCAGATATTGGCGGTTCCAATCAGATTTGATTTGTCACTATTGTTTTTTTTGTTTGTTTGTTTGTTTGTTTTTGGCCAAAAATGTCAGCATCTCTTTGGGATCCTAACTGTACAGGTTGGTATTGGGTTTTGTGCTTTTCCTCCACCAGCTCGGTTGGTCACAACGACGTCTCTTTTGTTTGTCCAGGCCCAAGATTACAGCTTCCAGAAATACAATTCTCAGGTGTGTAAACACTGTCACGGGGCACTTGGCACCTAGGTATGGAGGTCATCCGTTGAAGATTTGACAATGGTTTTTGTTCAGAGGGAACTCCAGTTGAGTTTGGGTGTTTCCAGTAATGGTGTAAGACACAAAGATCACAGTTATATTGTTTCTCTGTCTATATGTATCTATATACCCTTGCACTGAGTACTCTTAAATAAGCTGTGGTCTATCTCAATGTAAATCTACGCATTACTCGCCTGACAGGAGTTAGGTGTTCATTTCTACTCCCGCCGCCTGGCACGAGCTTCCCACTACCCCAGGCAGAAAGTCAGGCTCCTTTCCTAGCGGTACAGTGATCTCATTCCCAAAGCGTTGACCCTGGCGGCAGTGGGGAAGGAAGGAAGGGCTAGTGTCCGGGGTGTCCTCAAGCCCGAAGGCTGCAGGGGGAGGGAAGCCACTGATAGCTGTCTAAGGTACTGAAATCAAACACCGCGGAATCAACGGGGACAGCCCGATGACCACGAACGGATCCTTAATCTGCTTCTAGCGACCTTCAGGGAAGTAGAATGACTGTGTAAAACTGGAGACAAATTTTAGGATTTAAATTCAGTGATTTTTTAAAAAAAGAATAGCAACCTACTGGTAGTGCAATGACTTCCTTAGCGTCTCGGCTGGGTTTTTATGATGGATGGTAGTAGCAAAATCCTTGGTTCTGAGATGAAACACTGATTCTGACTTGGGGTGCACTGTCTATCAAGTGACAATCTGGAGGAGGCGGTGGATTCTGAAACTAGGCGCTATTTCTCCCTGCCAGTTTCACTACTTATTTGCTATGTAATAATTACTTTTTGGTAACTATTGACTACATTCAAATACAACATCCAAGTGGGGACTAGCTAGAGCCAGGCTGGGTTGTTGTCGGTGACAATCATGGTTTCATTGTTTTCCTCTATTGAATACTTTGTACTTAGCAATAGTAACTATTGTCTTCATTGTAAGTACAGAGAAACTGAGGTATGAAGTGGTTATATTAGTTGGCCAAAGATGTGGAACCAGTCTTAAGTTTTTATTTATTCTGATTTTTGTATCACTGGGTTTTCTTCTTTTTCATGATTTATTCACAAGGAAATTATGGAAAATTTAAGGGGGAAATCCCCAATATATTAAAACCATCATTTCTTTAATGCTACTCCTTCTCGACCTTTAATAATAAAACCATTTGCACTGAGCACTTTAGAGCTGGCCTGCATGTACATTTTCCACATCTCATTTACGAGGTTATGATGCCCCTGGTCCCCACGGATGTCAGGCCACCAGTGGTGACTCAGGGCTGTACCCCTCTTGCTCTTTTGGATTATATTAAGCATTTCTAGAGATATGATGGCATGAAGTGACATATTATGAAGATGGCAAGAATGGTTCTTGGTGATGATCACAGATATGTGGCCTTTGATCCAAAGGTGCAGGTTTGTATTTGGACTTCAATCTAAGGAGGAGTGAAGCTTCTAGTCTGGTATAATTCACCAACTGATGCTACGTCCTGAAATTCCACTGAGATTAGTGGTCTTAAAGTATCACAGTACATCCCTGACTTTTCAGTACACGAAGCTATAATATGGCTTAAGCGATGAGGGAGGGGGTGGCTCTGTATTTCTAATTCAAGTGTCTAGGTACTCTGGGGATTATTAGGATGCTTTTACCTGCCACTGCATTATTGGAAAGATGATAGCAGGGGCTCTGCCACTGGGTCAGCCTTCCAGAAGGGGGCGGAATTTGATGGGTTCTGTACTGGACTGAGGTTTCTGTGATGATTAGTTTTTACATGCAGCCCATTCTTGAGCAGATAATTAAACCTCTTCCATGACCAAAACTTGAGAATCAGGTACAAGAAGGCATGACATTATAATTCACCGGTCCCCTTCCCCCATCTGACTGTGTGGCTGAGATGCCGCGGAATCAGCAAAGAGATGTAGGAGGAAAATCCGGGTGAGCTACACCCAGGATAATGAACACCTAGGTCTTCAAGGGTTGATTGTACTTGCAGCAGAATCGTAACTTCCCCACATAAAGCTGAAGCACTAGTACAGAGAAGTCACATCCCATTTGCCATGAAGGGATCAACATGCAGATTCACTTTTTTTTTTTAAAGATTATCTTTTGCCAAAGATAAAATTCACCCTAGCTATTGCACGACCAATAGGTCAAGTCATGCTGCCAATGCCCACGTGTCTCTACGATGCCCGTGGCTCCTGCTACTGGAAATAACTCCAACCACTTCCTCGACTACCACGGCTCACTTCATCTTCAGGGTTGACCCAGCAAGAGCATCGATAATGGGTTTAAAAAGAATTATCCACAGCCTGTGGTAATTCAGATAAATGACAGTCTGCACACACTTTGGGGCAAGAGGGGTGGCAGTGAATTCTGTAAGTCATTTATGTGAAATGAAGACTAAATCTCTCTGTGTGCACACACCCATGTGCACGTGCACACACCACACACACACCCACACACAGAGCACAGAGTTATAGTGGGAGGGAAGGGTAAGTAGGAATCCACAGTCGATGGCTGTAGTCTCAATGATTGGGAATGGCACCCTTAAGTTGAACCATCAGTGGTCTGCACTCTGTGAAGCAGAATTAGTGCCACAAATAAACTGTGTGGCTATTTCATCTGTTTATACATCTGCTTATATATTTGGTGGAACTGTCACTGAAAATAGGAGCACCATTCTTGGAACAAAAGGAAAAAAGAAAAAAAGAGGTGGGAGTCTTCCAGATAATCAATAGTTAAAAGAACAAGTGGAAAATATAAAAAGCCAACAGCAGGTGTAGCATCTCCAGTATGCAAAACAACCCATGAAAATTTCTCAAGATAAACCTTTAAGAAGACAGATCATTTAAACAACAGCAGTGGCCTGAGGTTTAACTCAGTGGCAGAGCATTTGCTTAGAATATGTGAGGCTCTGGGTTGCCTCCCCAGCCCTGGGGGGAAAAGGTAGCAATAGCAAGACCCCAAAGAAGAAGGTTAGCAAGAGCCCAGATCTTCCTGAAAGAGTAGCCTTCATTCTAGAATTGCCTACCTTCCTGTCTAGTGATTCCCTCATCCTTAGAAGACCAGGCTCAGTGCTGTAGAAGAAAAATCTACTACCAGGAGCCATGATGCACACCTGTGGTCCCAGTGACTCCAGAGCTGGAGACAGGAAGATCACAAATGCAAAGCCAGTCTCAGCAACTTAGCAAGGCCTCGTCTCAAAAAATAAAAAGGGCTGAGATTGTAGCTCAAGGTAGAGTACCTCTGGGTTCAATCCCCAATCCAAAATAAAAATGAAAAGAAAAATTTGCACAACAAAGCTCGGCCTTATGAATGGAGATGGCTTGTGACAAAGCCCGACCACAAATGATAACCCTCTCTGCAGGTAACACCCTTTTGTTTGACCCTAAACAGATGAAATATTCCATACAGTATCATTAGTTTCCCACAAGTAGAAGTCAAGGACCTCAGAATGAGGAAAATGATGAATAGCATGACACAAATACTGTGTGTGTGGTCAGATTATGGAGAAATGAAAGAAAAAAATTCAGTTCCTGTCGCTACACTGCATCTTGATGTTTCTAGAGTCTCTTGGAATTTGTGATGGATGGAAATTGTTTTTGCACCGAGATTTAACATGGCACAATATGCATAGGCTTCTGACAAATCTCTTCTTCTTACCTTACCCACAAGATTCCCTAAAGACTCCCTTTGTTCTCACAATATTTCATTTTGAGGTGCCTTCAGGTCAGGTAGAAGGGACCATGTGGGCCACTCTATCCTTCCCCTCCCAGCTCAGCAGCTCAAAGGTGAGGCGCTTGACTCTTTGCATTTCTAATGTCAGGGGCTGGAAACATGCTGCTGGGTGAGTACAGCTCAGCAAATCTCCAGACAATACTTCTGTCCACCAAGATGCCATGGGGTTGCATCTGTCGGTGCATTGTGCAAACACATGCATAATCCTCTGGACCCCTCCCTCACATACGTCCAGGTGTGTAGTCCATCAGAACAGCTTGTTTGGATGTAAGAAGGAAGCCCTGCAAAAGCTGTTATTTTTAGAAGCCTGCTTACCCCTCCAGAATGCCAACAGTTTTGGCTTGGCATCCACTTCAAATCATGCACGGTGCGTATCCAGGGCAAAGCAACCTGCACTGAGTTGGAAGGGACCTGTGTCTTCAGAGGAGCCCAGGATGTGGCCAACACGACCTAACTACCGGGGCTGAATATACCCTGTGTGCATATTCAAACCCACTCAGCTCACCTTAAGAGAGTGCCTACTGTGCGCAGGGGACAATATCCGGTCCCTTTGTATTTGGGTGAAGTTCAAACAAGAAAGGACTTGGACTGAATGTGGGGTGTGGGAAATTGTGTGTGTGTGTGTGTGTGTGTGTGTGTACGCACACGTGCAAACATCCAGGCTTATATAGGTATTTATGTTAGATGGAAAAATCTAGCTTTTCATTTGTGTGTGTGTGTGTGTGTGTGTGTGCAGTTCTCACTATTCACCTTTTTTCAGTCTAAACTAGGTATGTCTGTTTTGGCAAGTTGTGGGCAGCTCTCTTACTTTTTGTCACCCAAGGCTTTCTAGATGGAAGGAGAGAGGCATGCTCGAGGTCCCCCAGCCTGCCCCACCCCTCTCCCAGGCCCCTCTCTGGCCTGGCTTCAGGGTGGCACCCGCGCACCTGCCCCGCCCACCCCCACGTGAAGACCTGAGATTGAGCGCGGATTCTGTTCTCCACCAACTCTGCAGCAAGGGCCCCGCCAGAGGCGTCGCTTCCCGGCCTCTCCGCGTCCCGCTCCCAAGTAGAGGCACCTAAACAGAGATTAGATTTCTGGTTTCAAGGCATTTCGAACCAAGCGCGAGTGGGCCGAGTCAGCTCCGAGCTCCGTCTCTTCTTTCCGCTCCCTGGTCTCCGAGTTCCGCGGTGGCAAAGCGACCAGGACAGAGTGGATTTGCATCTTAAGACCTAGGGGTAACGCTTCCGGAGAGGGGAGTTTTATTTAGCAACTGCTTGAACTTGTGTACGGGGTCGGGAAGGAGGTGGAGCTGACCCCGATCGGGCTGTCGGAGAGCGGGGCCCCGTGCGTGGTGCCCACGGCCACGCTGACGCCCCGGGCCTCCAGGAGGGCGGTGAGGAGCTGCTGCTGCTGCTGGCGCAGGCTGTCTGCGATGAGCAGGGGCAGGGAGTTGAAGCTGGCCGTGAGGTGCTCCAGCTTACTCTCCAGGCTGCCGATCTGCTTCTCCAGGTCCTCGCTGCGGTCGTTGAGCTCGGTGATCAAGTCATACATGACATTCTGCATCTGTGCCGAGAGAGAACCAGAGACGGAGATGGCCGTGCGCACCGAGGATCGGCCATGGGACCAGGGAGACGCCCGCACCTTGCAGCAGGAGTGGCCTGCACCCCAGCCGTCTCTGATGTGGCCAAGGAAGGAGAGACCCGTTCCTTCCAGCCGATGGGAAGGCTGGGGTGGGCACATTTGTTCCCTATTACAACAGTAATGAGCATTGATTGTGTGTGTGTGTCCCTGTACTGGGGAGCTGGGGATTGAACCCAGAGGTGTTCTACCACTGAGCTTCATCCCCAGATCTTTTCATTTCCTATTTTGAGATAGGGTCTCACCAAGTGGTCCAGGCTGGGCAGCAAACTGGAGATCTTTCTGCCTCAGCTTCCAGATTTCCTGGGATTACAGATGTGCACCTCTGTGCCCAGCAGCTGATTATACATTTTTAATAGAAAATACGTGCGAAGGAAAAGAAATAGCGCTTTTCTTCCCCCTTATACGGAGTGCACCTCTAAACTGTCCCCATATTCTTACCGAGACCCACGCTCTTAGCTTCTGCGGCTGCTGGCATTTAATGACTAAAGAGAAGACGCAGAAGTGGAAACGGCTGTTGTCATAGTTTTACGATTAGCAGGCCAGGGTTCAAGTGCAAGAATGCAGCTCAGGAACACAGCAACCTCTGGCCACTTAACCTCTCTCAACCTTGGTTTCCTTATAAAAGGGGCCACCATCTGAGGGCTGGCCCTTCCCCAGGCAGCCCAGGAGGGGGCACAAAGACCCAGTCGGTGCTGCCTGTTTGGGGACGTCCCTGAAGGGCCTTTCCACCTGGGTACTGCTCCCCAGTAGCCCTTCTGCACCCAAGACTGTCTCACAGTGTTCCAAGGACCCCGCCAGTTCCCAGCTATCCCATGGCCCCACGTTAATCTAGTCTACGTGACAGCCATATTTCATCCTGCAAATAACAAATGCTGTCCTGCCTCTGGACATCCGACTTGGGAGCAAGATTCCCAAGAGTCTTCACACTTCCAGGTGTTCAGGAATAAGGTTCCTGTGGCAGCCATGGCAGATGGCCAGGCTGGCAGCGTCACCCCTCCCACAATCCCCCCTCCCCCAGGGGTTCAGGCTCTTTGGGATTCTGGTGACCTGCCAGTGATGCCCGGATCCTATTTCACCTTTTGTGTCTGGTTACTCCAGAAGATGTAGAACCCACTGGTGCCCCCAGGGGCCCAAGGAGTAAGAAACAAGGGGAGAGAAAAAGAGAGGAGTTAAAGAAGGTGGCATAAAATGCTGAGCCAGAGACGAGTGGGGAGAGGGGATTGGAAAGGCAGTGAACCCTTGCCAGTTGGAGTTTGCCAGGCTGCACAGGGAGGAGCTGCCCTTGGTGGCATGAAGACAGCTTTTCTCTCAGTTAGCGATGCCCCTGCCAGAGCAGGACACTGTATCCCTGTTGCCGTCAGAGGAAAGGGCGACTTTAGAAGTGGAAGTACTTCCCCCACTAATTCACATTCACAGAACCTTCTCCGTGAGCATTTTCTTCCCAGAATATACAAACCGCCAATGCCTGTGACCGCTGGGGCGCCCTGATGAGCTCTGGACTCACAGTCCAAGCCCCTGGGTTTCAGCCCCACGCCTGGCACCCTGCCTGACCTTGGGACAGCTGCTTTGTTTCTTAGATCCTGGTTTCCTCATCTACATTCAGAATCGGCACTACCGTTTGCAAAACCTTTAGAGTTTACACAGCATTTTTACAGGTATTATCTCATTTGATCACCTGAGCTTCAGATGGTAGGAATTATTTTTACATTTCAATGGAAGAAATTAAAGCAATCGGTAAAGAGTCCAGGCCCTCTGGCGCTGTCTCCTTATAAGGCAGCAGCTATTCAATATAGGAAATAAGATTTGGAGGCCGTGCAGCCCATCTTGAATCTAGGGAGGCCTGAAGGGCAGGGCTGTGAAGGTGGTGAGTCGGGGGATGGGGGTGAAGCACAAAGAAAGAAAGGGGAGTCCGCACAGCATCAGATTGCCCTCCCCTGTTCCGTTGCTTGGTGACAGGATGCCAGGGCAAACACTGGCCAATGTGAAATATGCTAAGCTGCTGCCAGGACCTTGGGCATCTCCTGGGAGGAAAAGACAAAGACTGGCTGGATGTCGATCCACTTCCTCCCCAGGCCTTCTGGGCATCTCCCCACCACACACACACACACACACACACACACACACACACACACACCGTGGCTCTGCAGATTCTCCCCTTAACTCTTTCCTGAGGGCTCTCTTTTCCAGGTAACTTGCTCTCCAGGTTATGAATTCACGAGAGCATCTTTCTAACTCATGGGGTTTGTGCTTCACACAGTCTGCTCGTGGGCCCCATCCCTCTGTAGGGTGGCTTGTAGGTGGCACTGCAGAAAGGCAGGCTTCAAAGCTGGTTTACCTAATATTCCTGGAGGAGATCAGTCACAGTGTGTCCTTCCAGGTAAGAGGCGAGTTGGGTGACATTGCTGCTCCCAGAAGGAACGTCCTGGGGAATCTCCACTGGACTATTCCTGAAGCTCACAGAGTAGGCTGGCCTGACCTGATCCTCCTCCTGACCATAGTTGATGGGTGCAAGGTGAGCACATGACTCAAACTGGCCAATCGGCATCTCTTCTGAGAATTCAGACTTAAGACAAATAGGAGACCACTTAATCTTTACCTGTGGCTAAAACTATAACACAGACTGTCTGAATTGGTGGCCTGCTGTAGTCTGCCATGGAGGTAGGAGGTGGAATGGGAGAGAGAGACAGAATTGAAAAGAGACACTTGAATAGATAGAGTCAAGAGATGGTATTGGGCTGAGGTGTAGTTCAGTTGGTAGAGTGCTTACCTAGCACGCACAAGGCCCTGGGTTCAATCCCCAGCACACACACACACACACACACACACACACACACATACACACACAAATGGCATAAGGAGATGCCCCCCAAGAGCTTCCCAGGTATGGTTCTAATCAGTTCCTCTCTGACCACATGCCTGCTTTGAGGTTCTGCCTAGATTGAGGTTCTTATATCTTAGAGTAAATTCTTCCAGTTTTCAACTTAGTTTCAATGGGTTTGTTTTCTAATATTTGAACCCAAGTTACTTAAAAAAAATTTTTTTTTAGTTGTAGATGAACACAATATCTTTATTTTTAATTTTTAATTTTTATGTGGTTCTGAGGATCAAACCAGGGCGTCATGCATGCGAGGCAAGCCCTCTACCACTGACCTACAGTCCTAACCCTAGAACCCAAGAGTATTAACCAACACATCCCCCTGGGCTGGGGGTGCGGTTCTCTCCTGCACATCACTGTTCTGTTCTCTTCCTCCCCGTACCCAGCCTCTCGGGAATCCCCCACTCCACCTGAACTCCACCCCGAGGTCCGCAGCCCTGGCGACTTCTCCCCAGCTGTGCCAAGTCACTTCCTCTCTGATTGAAGCCCTCGCAGGCTCAGGAGATCCTTTCTTTGGCCTGATCCCTCTATCGAACAAGGTGCCTGCCGTGGCCCAACAACCAGTCATTTCTGATTGCTCCCCCTTTAAAAAAGGTGGTTAATTTGCCCAAGGGAGTCTCTCTTGCTCTCCCAGGGAATGTGTTCCATTATGATCATTGACATCTGCTGGAATGTTCTGCCAGCCTGGCCCTGGGCGGTACCCTTGGTATCTAATTCCTATCAGAAGGCAGTGGGGGGTGCTTAGAGGGACCCGTCTACAATGGTGCATGCTCCCAGCTCTGCCCACGTGGGGCCTTGCTTTCTCTACTTTGGTGAAATGCAAGAGGGAGCTTCTTCACGGTATTTACAGCAGTTCAGCACCTGAAACATGGAACGGCAACGTGATATCAAGCCTTAAGGCCTTGAGCTCTCAAAAGAGGGCTCTCTTTTTTGGGGGGGGGAATCTTTATATTCACTGTTGATTGCATCTTGGGAAATAGAGAAATGTACCACCAATTTGGGGCAAGGAAAACTGGACTGTAAAGATTGGAAGATGCAGGGAAATGAGTCCCCGATAATAACAGAAAGCCGGAAAGGTCTCAGGTGTGACCCAGGCCATTACACCTGTTTGGTTCTCGTTAACATGTTTTGCCCCTGGGTGACCTGAACTCTTTCTTAGGAGCCCGTCAACGGCAGCCACTAAAACAACCCACAGAAAAGACTTAGCAGGTCAGCTAATAAGACAAACCTGAGCCATTTAAGAAACAGACACCAAGCTTTAAAAGTCAAGAAGATGACTGGGTGCCGTGGCACGTGCCTGAAATCTCAGTGGCTCAGGGGGCTGAGGCAGGAGATAGAAAAGTTCAAAGCCAGCCTCAGCCACTTAGCGAGACCCTATCTCAGAATAACGTATAAAAAGGGCTGGGGATATGGCTTGGTGGGTAAGTGCCCCTGGGTTTAAGCCCTGGTCCCAAAACAAACAAACAAAAACCCCTACAGGTGGGCTGCAAACGTCCAAAGCTTAAATCTTGCTTATTTTGTAACCAAGGAGGAGTATCTGTGGCTTTCCTGTCCTGCGCTGTGGTCTTTGGACATGGCCAGGTCTTCCCAGACACCCCTGAGAAGTCTGAATGCCAGCAACTTGGAGCTCCAGGATGTCTCTGGACTCCGCCACTCACCTTGGACAGGTCCACCAGGGTGTTGGCCTGGTCACTCAGCTTCCTCTGCTCCATCTTGACGCTCCTCAGTCTGTGGGGGAGAGTCGGACAGAAAAACGTTTCAAGTTCACGTCAAGGTTTAGCCTCGCTGGCGGATCCCACGGCTCTGTTATCTCATCTGAGTCATTTCGTCTGAGCATGGGGACCTTGGGCGTGGGGAACTGCCATAGAATCAAAGGGTTGCCAGGTCCCCAGCAAGGAGAACTCCTGTCTCCGTGACCTGAGTTTTCTGGCCATTTTCAGATCATTCCTGTGCTTGTAAGCCCTGGCTGATGCTGTATTTTTTCACTCTGAATGCCCTCTTCTCAACAATGCACTGTGTGTGTGTGTGTGTGTGTGTGTGTGAGAGAGAGAGAGAGAGAGAGAGAGAGAGAGAGAGAGAGAGAGAGAGAGGGAGCGCGACTCTTGCTCCTTCACCCTCCCCGCAGCCTGCCCACTGCCTGGCAGCAGCAGTAAATGAACAGACGCCTGGTTGGAGCCAGTCCCCACCCTGGTGCTGGTGGAATGGAACAGACGGGTGTCTCGGGTGCCTCCGAGGAGGTAGGAGAGGATGCCAGCGGAGCCACAGGTCCCCCACCCCCCGACGGGGCATCTGCGGGCGGGGCTGCCCTGGACTCACTGGTGGATGGCTTGGAGGAACTTCCTCTGGTGCTTCCTGACTTTGGCGTGGTCGATCTTCTTGAGCAGCTTGGTGTGTTTGTAGATCAGCCACGTTTCCCGAAGCACGTTGGCTGCGGCATTCTTGATCTGAAGCAGAAGAAACAAAACAGGCCGCTGTCAGGTTCCTTTTCCCAGGTTCATGGAATGTGTTTCCCCGCCAGTTGCCATCGTGGGCCTCCGAAGGACACAATTCCGCCGCCATCTATTTTCTTAATCAAGGTCAGGGAACTCTGAGAAGATAAAGTGGTTGAAATTCGCCTCGGATTAACCCTGAACTGGACACAGCAGGCTGGCGCTTGCAGTTGAGAGGCGTTTCTTTCTTAACGATTTCAGTGCTGCCTCTCAACTGCTGCTGCTGCGGCTCTATTTAGGCAGCCCAGCCGGGCCGAGACCTGGAGGCCCGGGGACCTCCAATGGACCAGTATGTGCCATCGCTGACCTGGCGGGCACAGGGCCACCTCCAACCTGAGATCCCCATCGAGTGTGGGGGGGCACGTTTCTTGGGTTCAGAGAATAAACAGATTTCCTATGGGTTGGGGATTTAGAAAGGCCTCTTTGAGGAAATGCCCCCCCACCCACTGGGGCTGGAGGTGTCCATAAGCCCACCGCTTCCTCTCCTGAGCGGCCCAAACCGTTGACACGGTGATCTCACGTGTAAATGTCATTGGCAGAAAACGGGAACAGTGTCAAAGCCGCATCTGAAGTCAGTGAAGATCTTGGGTGTGAAGCGGGAGCCGCCTCCCCCCTGCAGTCACACGTCTCCACATAGGACGCTGTCATCCGTTGACATGGAAACCACCGATATCACCCGGCTCACGACGGAACGGAGACATATCAATGGCATCCAGATGGCAAGGGACAAAGTTTTAATCCAAACACGGACCTCTTCAGCAATTAGTAACGAGAGCCAGAGGAAGCAACCCTTATTAAGCACCAGCTACACGGATTCTTGATTAACCGTCTCCCATTGCTGTCAGCCATGCAAACGGGCACGGGGCCACGGGCACGGGGCCCTGAAGCAAGGAGGCCAGTCTCAAGAAACCAGGGGACCAGCCAGCCGGGATCGTCATAAAATCCGAGATCCCAGTCCCGCTGCTTCGGCCTGACACCAACAGATGGGACGTTGTTAAACGCCGGGACGTGTGGGGAGGCCTGCGAGACACGGAGCTGCAGCCTGATAACTTCCGTGTGTGCGAGCTGCAGAGTTCATCACTGAGGCTGGGCTCCAGTTTTCACTGGCGCTGAAGCGGTGTTTTTGAAAGAACAGCTAAGTCTTCTCAGAAATGTCTGAGGGACATAGATATTGCTTTTTTTCCATTCAGTGAAATCCACGTGGAAAAGGTTCTAAATGGTTCAATTGCCCACCTCTGGTGCCTTCTTGCCCGAGAGAGAACAGGTGGTGGTGAGCAGAGGCCACGGACTGTGGGCCTCCAGGGAATGAGGGGAGGCAGGGACAGGATGGTCTCTGGGGCTCTGTTCAGGCTGGAGTGGACAGTGGACTTCTGGGAGAAGAGGTGGCACTGGAGAGGGGTCTTTCCCCCGGCAGAGCCCACATTACTGCTGAACTTTTGGGGGACAGGGGGCATGGTACGATTTGATGTGTGATTTCTTAGTTTCCATGGGTTCTTGGCCTCGAAGGAAAGTCTCAAAGGACAAAACCCTGCCACAGGAATATTACTCAGCCATAAAGAAGAACACAATTATGGCATCTGCCGGTAAATGGATGGCACTGGAGACGATCATGCTAGTGAAATAAGCCAGTTCCCAAAACCCAAAGGCTGAATGTTCTCTGTGATATGAAGATGCTGACTCACATTGGGAAGGAGGTGGGGAGGTTCACCGGAATAGACAGGGGAAGCAGGGAAATAGGAGGGGGATGAGAAAGACAGTAGAATGAATCAGACATCACTTTCCCGTGTTCATATGTGAACACACGACCACATCACGTACAGCTCCACATCATGACCACCCCAAGAATGGGACGTTCTACTCCAGGTACGTATGATATGTCAGAATGCACTCTACTGTCATGAGTAGCTAAAACGAACAAATGAAAAAACTCTTAAAAAAAACAAACACTTGCCATAGCTTCACAAGGAAGCAGACTCCAGAGACTCAAGTTGCCCCTTGGAACACTGACAGAGCCTCGGAATGTCAGAGTTGACAGGCCTCTGACATCGGTCTGCTGTGTCAGTGTGGAACATCTGAAATGGGGTAATCTGCAGGTTCCATCAATTATGGAGCAATTTAGAAGCAAATGCCTAATTATCCATAAGATGAGAAGAAGACGTCCTTACCTTAAGGGCCATTAAGAGGCCCCAACAAGGCTATGCCGCTGGTGCCAGTGTGGGCCAAGGACACCATTAATGTCTGAGTACTTCCTGTGCATAAACTCACTGCTTTCACCACCACCCTGTCTGGAAGGGACTAATATCATCCCCACTTTATAGATAAAGACACTGATGCCACCCGGCACTGTGGTGCACGCCTCAATCCCAACGGCTCGGGAGGCTGAGGCAGGAGGATCACAAGTGGGAGGCCAGTCTCGACAACTTAGAAAATCCCTAAGCTACTTAGAGCCTATCTCACAATTTTTAAAGAAGTGTGGGGGCTGCGGGTGTAGCTCAGTAGTAAAGCTCCCCTGGGTTCAATCCCCAGTACAAAAAAAAAAAAAAAAAAAGGTCTAAAACCATGTATGATATGACAAATGGAGTCAATGTGGAATCTCTAAAGTGCCAAACTGGTATTAGTTATCATCCAACCCAAACGCCCCACCCCACACAGGAGGAAACCGTTTCGGAGATGGGATGTGAGGCCGGAATCACACAACTAGCTCATGGCCAAGTCAAAACAAGAACCAGGTCCAAGAGACGCATAAGGTTTTCCTGTGTCCTGAAGGAAGACCTGACTGGGTTGCATCATTACACCAAAGAAACGATTTCCTGCTTCCCAGGATCAAGGAATTGGAAAGGACACTGGTTTGTTTTTTGTTTAATCTAATCATTGTGGCCCTCGCTTAGCAACACAGCACAACATGGAGTCTGGGTCCTGCACTTAACTTCAGCCCAAATGCAAGACATTGCAGCTGAGAGGCAACCACATCATCTTTATGGGTTTGAACGGGAGGCCCCTGCCTATTCAGGAAAGTGGTGTTAAATGCAAGCCTTTGTGCCGGCTGAAATTAATTGCCAGCAAACAGCCTGGCACAAATCTAAGGAGATCAATATTCGTCAGAGAAAAAGAAATAGGCTTTTAACTGCACTCTGCTTTCCCAGGTAGGCAGCAGATGCTGCTGTGACCAGGTCTCCCTCTCTCCAAGTCACCTGACTGATGGCTCAGAGCAGCAGCTGGGTGGAGAGCAGATAAGGGCGTGTGCCCCTCCTGGGACATGCTGAGCCTCCGAGGGGCTCTGTACACCCTTCCCTGATGGCAGCTTGGGTCCCCTGGGGGCTCTCATAGTGGACAGGGACTCCAGACCCCAAAGACGCTCCCAGGATGCAGGGAGCAGGGCGGGAGGGAGCACAGGGCTCGAGATGAAGCAGCAAACTGGCTGGGATTGTTTCAGGCTGGCCATGATTGGACGGGTTGGGATGGGTTCGAGGGGAGGACGCTCCGTGCTTGGAAAGCCATCTCTGTGGCTTCCAACCCCCAAACACACAGGCTGTATCCTTTGAGCCCATAAATTCTCTACCCCACAAACTCGATGCTTTCATTCTGATGGGGGATGGCTTCATGAGCTACATACTGCAGGAAGAACCCTCTGATTAGTGGGCCTGGGTGAGAAAATTGTCCAACTAAGGTCTTGCAAATTGACAGCGACAGCTAACATTTACTGAGCACTCCCATGTGCCAGGCTCTGCTTTCTGCACGGTTTCATTGACCCCCCCCCCCAAAAAAAAAAAAAACTCCACAAGTAGCTGGGCTGATTGGCTCTACCTTGGATCCATTGCTGAACTCTCTGGAACTCACTTTCCAAATTCATTCCCTCAAGGAACACTGAATAAGCAGCCACAGAGGGCCGGGCACTGTTCTAGGTGGTGCGAATACTGCTAGGTGTCTCTGTCAGGGAGTAGACAGAATGCGATTTGTAACATAGTATCAGATAATACAGGCTTCAGTGGGCCAGGAGCAGGAGTGTTGCAAGTTCTATTGGTCTGAGAAATGGGTTTGCTTTGATTAAATGAGAACATAATTACAACACTGAGCACCGAGCCTGGCTACAGTGCTCCTCAGTCCGTGGCTGCTTTATCATACTCTCCTTCCAATACACGTCAATGTTTCTTGGTTCCCTCTGGTCTCCCCAACCCCTAACAAAAGAAATACAACAGAATGCACGTCTGTTTCCTGAGCTCTTGGCCACACCCTTCCAAGTCAAGGGATTTCTTGGGCCACCTCTCTGCCAAGGTGACCTACCACTTGGACCCAGAGGGGCTGTGGGTTGCAGGAAGAACACACAGAGCAGAAGGACCAGGGGGGTCAAAGGAGCCTCCTTCTTGGGCACCCTGTGTCCTTGGCAGCCAGAGAGCGCCCTGGGAGAGTAATTGCAAGAGCCCCACTGGTGGACCCACAGGAAGAAACCACTAGTGTGTCCATCGCGGGCCCAGGAACTTCCCAGGGAAGAACATTCTACACAGGTTGGACCCAAGCCGACTGAGCAGCGGTCACCATGGCTCTGCGATCGCCTGCAGGCAGCCCCGTCTCCACACCCGTGACTGGGGGTGTCCATTACACACAGGACTGGAGAGGGGGGCCTCTCCCTCCTTCCCATCTGCTGGGCCCACTGTTCCCTCCTGGTCACCCCCAGATTTCCTGCTGCTTCCCGAGGCTGCCCTCTCTTTCATACCCTGCTTACACCTCCTCTCCTTCCTCCCCACCTTGCATTCCACACTCTTGCCTCCCAGGGAGGGAGAGGGCTCCACCTCCATGACTGACAGGAACCTGGAGGGAGGGGGAGAGGCAGGGAGGAGATACACTTCTGTGGTTCAGAGCTGGAGTTTGAAGCTCTCCCCATGGCAACCTGGTAATGAACGGTGGGTGATTTCATAACCTGTGAATACTGCTGGGGTGCTCAGCTAGCTGCAGGCAGACCGGTTTTTCTCTCCACCAGGCTGGGGACCCCAACCACCACGTGACTTTCCTGGAAAGCCTGTGGGTTCTGCCTGGAGAGCTGTTGTCCTCTGGAGAATAAACTGGATCGGAGACAGGCCCCAGCTTGCTGCACAGGGCTGAGGTGTCCCCCTCCCCAATCCCTGTCTGGAACTGAGTGTTCTCATCTGGGTTGGACCCGATCATCCCCAAGGATCCTTCCAACTCCACCACACAGTGTTTTTGCAACTGCTGTCAAAGATACACCGTGCCCCATCTGTCTGATGAAGTTTGCAATCCTCTTTTGAGAAGCATTAGCATCCCTGATAATTGTTTAATTGATTAATGAATTTTAAAGCCATAAAGACTTATTCTGAGAATCTAGGCATAGGCCAACCAGCTGTGGGTTGTCCATCGAGGGTGCATGAGCCAGACTTCCCACATCTGGTGTAACAACGATGACCAATGTTTAGTCCTAAAAAGAGTGAATCTTTGAATTAGCCTGCTGAAAAAAAAAAATTTTTTTTTCTAGCAAGACTATGGTAAACATTTAACAGGGACTGTAATTAAAGTTTTCTTTATCACCATTAGGCAGATATAGGGGGCTGTGAAATGTGTTTGGGGGGTAGTGGTATGCCCAGAGCTCCAGCACAGCCCGAGATCCACAGGGAAGCAGAGTGCAGGAGAGCTGTGGTAAAGGGGGCTCAATTGGGAGAAGGTAGTGAGCCACTGTGCAGGAGCAGCTAGGGCCAGGTCGAATCAGACTTGGAAACTGTTCAGTCCTCTGCTGGGGCTCGGGGCCCAGAGAAGTCAGAGCTGGCTCAGGGTCTTCAGGCCTGGACCCTGGAGGGATCGCTCTGTCATTAGCTGAGCAGGGAAGTCGGTGGGAGAACTGGGCTTAGGGAAGTCCTAAGTTTGGTTTCACTCACTGATTTTGTGGAGGTGTATGTGGATCAGGTCTCTGGGACAAGGAACCCTTCAGCAAGGATAAGGACAGGGACCCTGAACCAGTCCTGCACACCGTGGGGCAGGTCCACCCATGGGTCTGAGTGGAGAGTAGCAGCAGATACACAGGGATCTCCCTTCCATGACGCCTGTAGAGCCAAGAGTGTCCGTGGCAGCCCACCCTGCCGTGTTCTCTGAGGGCAGTCAGTCACCAGAAGTTAAGTACAAGGGCAAGGACTCCCTCTTACCCATCCTGGTGTACCCGGAGACACCAAGAGAGCCCTCCAGGAAGTGACCTCTGTGATGTGTGTTAATTACACAAAACCAAGATGGCGGCATGGAGGAGCCAGAGCGGGAGAACAGACAGATGGGGCTCCAGGACCTCCACAGTCTCTCTGGGTGTCATCTGCTTATATATCACCTGGAACCCAGAGGTTAGCGTTCGTGGTAATTATAGAATAGCTGGCGGTGACGCTGCTCAGTCAGTGTGGGAAGAGCTGATGGCATTCAATACAGAAATGACGTTGCCACCAGGCTCGATGAGTTATACCAGGGAAGGAAGAGAAAGGCCATGGGTGCAGGAAAACCCTGTGCCCCAAGACCTCCTCGCGTCCCCATCAGCAAACCAGTGAAAACGGCGCCACTCTAATGGCAGACGTGAGGATGAACTAACAGAAGAGAAATTAGAGCATCGTTATGACTCATCGATAATCCCTTCTTCTTTTTGCTTAGATGTTTGGAGAATTAAGGTCACATGCACTTTTAAGGGATTTTGCTTTTATCTGTTAAATCTACTAATTGTCCACTCCTAAGAGGTTTGCAGTATGTCACTCTCGGCTCCTCCCACCTCGGATCTTTCCCCAAGAACTCACTGAGATCTTACCCAGGGGCTGGACCTAGCAACTCTTTGACCCTCGGACCACTCCAGCTGAGTGCAAAGGCCATTTGGAGAGGACGGGGGATAGGCCGGCATCCCCAGGGGCTTGTCTAGTTGGCAGCGTGAAGTGAGCTCAAACGCGAGTAGGCCAGGGACCTCAAACCCCCGTTTCAATGAAGGTTACGTGAGAGAACCTTTGGAAGTCCCAGTCCTGCCAGCTTTGAAATTCTCTGCAGGACTCCTCCCTTTTGTGTTGTTTATTTCTCTGGGAAAAGATATTAGCCATTAAAGGGACATTTCAACAGATTCAAGTGTTCTCAGAAAAGTGAAATGTTATTCGATTAAGAAGGTACCTTGCACTCATGGCTGAGCAATAAATATTTGAGGATTTGATTTTCAGTCCTACTTTTCAAGAAGCAAGTGGACTTGAAGAGGGTTTTAGAGAATTATTTCTGAAAGATTGAAATTAGCCAGCACAACTCCATCTCCTTCCACAATTATATTGCAGAAAAAAAAAATTTGTTTATTTTCCTGGCATATGAGAGAGCTGGTTTTCCTTGGCTTTATTTTCCTCTAGTGTCTGATTTACTGGGTAAAAAATGGAGAGGACAAAGTAATAACATGAAATACAAAGTATATTCTCGGTTTCAAAAAGCAAACTAGAATATACAGAGAGACTGTTGATGCTCCTTGGTAAATAACTCCTGAGAAGGTCGTGGAGGCAAAAAAGCTCTCTCCCCTCACTCCTGTTTGTGGTTTCAATACAGAGAAGTGTCAGGCTAATAGAAGCAAGTGTCTTCGCCTTTAGTTGTTCCAATAACGTTAGAAATTTCCTCAGTCCCAAGCACGCCTCTGACAGTGCATCCCAGCGGGGCTGAGGGAGAGGGACTTGGTGGTGGGGCTCCACGTGAAACCCAGCATGCCTTGCAATGGTGACAGCATCAATGGCCACTATCTTAATGCATCAAAAAAGGTTTTCTTTTGTACATCTGGTCGCTCAGGGCTGTGATGTACCTCGTGACGACCATTTGTATGTCAACAGTTTGGGGATATTTGCTTGTCCCTGTTTCCTTTTAACATCTGCGGTGGCTTTTCAGAGGATCCAATAAATGTAATCAAAGACCAAACAATCGAACGCCATAAATAATTCTGCCGAGAAACTGGAGAGACCTTGGCAACGGCACCCCCTGCCTTCTGAGAGCCCACTGCTGCTCTGTCACTCTCTTGCTCTCTTTTTGTTCTCCCTTCCTGCCTTTGTCTCTATTTCTAACACATTTTTTTACTGCTTTGCAACATTAATCACTGAATATTTTCTCCAGCTTTCAAAACCTCCAGTTGATGTATGGGCTTGCTCATGGGTCCCTTGCCCTACGGGAGTCCTAACCGAGACAGAGTTACTAGGGCAGCCGAGACCCCAGCGCCGGATTTTGGTTCTCTCTGGTCTCGGGAAGGGGAGCATCTTGCAGGAAATCATCCTCCTGACCTTGGTTCAGGCTGCAGTTCTAAAGAATCTTCCATAAAAGCTGTCATTAAATAAACAGCTCCTGCTGGCTCATTCGGCCTGCTGTTACCCTGCAAGGCTCATTTCTGCCTCTTCTAAATGAGCCTTCCCTTCTCTCACAATTCAGTGGGGTGTCAGATTTTTAGCAGCTAAATGAGCTCCCCGTTTCTGCATATTTTCCGTTTTTCATCCTCCTTAACCACTTTCATAGGGTACAAGTGAGAAACATTATCTGGAAAACCCAAAAGGGGAAAATTGGATCGTGACGTTTTGATGAACGATATTCAGGAATATGGGCTGTGCTGGAACGACCGTTCTAAGTGATTCTTTAAACAACAACAACAACAACAACAACAAAAAGGATTCAATGTAGATATGATTTCAATAGAGTTTCAAGATTCTCTACTTCCCTTCCTAATGAGAATCATGAAAATATTTGAGCATAAACAGAAACTTCATGCTGGGTGATTTATTTGGCACCATTAGGCCAGGGGGCGGGGACATCATTGTAGGCTATTGATCTAATTATCAGGAAGATTATTTGGTTGCCTGAGCCATGCACAGGGATGTAACGAGAACACTCCAAAGTGTGGCCCTCATCCGTACCACGTGACCATCCTCTTTGGAACTGGCTTCCACTTTGGTGATGGAGATCCCCGTGGGGACATGGAGGGGTGACGTCTTACCCGTTTGGTGAGCTGAGTGTCCATCATGAAGTTGTGAACGTGCTTCTCCGCTTTGGTGAGTTCCAGCTTCCGGGCCACCACGGCCACCACCAGAGCAGTGCAGCCCGCACCCTGTGGGAGGACATCAAGGGGACCAGGGGTCATTCAAAGGCAAGGTGCAAGACCCTGCCCACTCGAGCTCTCTGGCTCAACGAGACCGAGCCACCGTGACGCCCAGACCTGCGGCGCCTTCATGTCCCCACCAAGAAGGAGTCTGCAGTGCCCCCTTGTTTGTCCGCCCTTGGGAGAAGCAGTTTTAGAGAACTAGTCAGTCCTTGATGCTGTATGGGGCTGAGGCTTTGGGGGAATTAGGCCAATGGATGACCAAGAGGTCTCTGGCTAGTTTTGCAGTGCAGCAGGAGACAGAGGGTTCAGCACACACGGGCGCTCTTGCCCTCCTGCGTGCCCAGTGGGCCCAGAAGGAGAGAAGACCCTATGGCACAGCACCGTGGCTGAAGGTTTTCCTGAAGACAATCAAATGAAGAGGCCATACAGCTTCCCCAGACTGTCTCCTCGAGGGAACGCGGGTGGGCACTGAATGATCACGTCTGCTCTGCAGCTGAGTCTCTCTACCTGGAGGCAGTGACTCAGCACCAGGCACGGGTTCTTTCTTGCTCTCACCCGGAGGCTCATGAAGTGACCATCACGCCGAGGTTTTAAAAATGACCACACGTCTGCCTACAACCAGGGTGCAAGTGGCCCTGCAGGAGACCCTTAGGAGTTTCCAGGATAAGGGTCCTCGTCTGCTCAGGTTGGACGAGAGCAGGGAGGAGCACGGGCGGAGGAGCGGGGCTTTGCTGAGCCACAGAATGGCAGGGCTCGCTTCCCCACTCCCGATCCTCCGGGTGTTCACTTGACCGGGGAAAAAATGAACAGGAAAAAGAAACGGCACATTCCAGCGGGCTCCGGATGGGATTTTAAATGCTCTTCCCTGTGCTTCTGCGTTGGCCTGCAGGCACTGGGGGTGGGGGAGAAGATGGTCAACCCGTCCTCTGGCTGGCAGTGGACGTCCGCCCTGACCTTGGCCAGACAGCACTGTCCTCAGAGACACCGCCTTCTCCTGCACATTGGCATTGCCCTGATCACTTATGTAAAGAGATGATGAGTTTGTCAAAGCCAGAATGTGATCCCCGAGATGCCAAAGAGTAATCCCAGTTTCCACAGTAAAACACCGAGCCCAGTTTAGCAGATTGAGGTCCCTGGATTAAAGAAATCCATCAGTGACATTTTAGTTCATCAGGTCTTATCTAATGAAATGTATGAGACATGAACAAGAATTTTTTTGGTGGTGGGTGGGGGTATTAGGGGTTGAACCCAGGGGTGCTCGATCACGGAACTACCTGGTTTGGGGAGTTTTTGTTGGTTGTTGTAGTTGACCTTCTTTTTTGAGACAGGGTCTCACTAAATTGCCCAGGCTAGCCTTGAACTCGGGATCTTCTTGCCTCAGCCTCCTGAATCACTGGGATTGCTGGTGTGCACCATAAGGCCTGGCTAACACGAAGGTTGTTCAAAGGCACTGCACAGAGTTGGGAGGGCTGCCCGTGGGCAGGTCAGCTCCTGCTGTCTCCTGGCTCTCTCTTTCCCTCCATTCATATGGCTGACAGAGGCTGGCTCCTGTGGGGGGTCAGCGTGGCTGGAGTTGGTGACTTCTGCTCTCCTGCAATGGTTTCCATTAAGACAATCGAGTGTTTCTTGGTGCCCTGGGTAGCCCACTTTGGAGCACAGCAAAGTGAAAAGCACCGAGTCTGTGTGAACTTTCCTTTCCTGACCTCGTTTTCCTCCTTTGTTCAGGGACGGCTGAGTTTTCTTGGCATCTGTGACTCGCAGGAGACTGTGCCCAATTTTCAGAGGCTAGGGACAGTTGGGCAGCCTGGTCTGTGGCTGTCATCAGTTTAGCCAGGCCTCCAAAAGCAAAAAATAGCTTAAAAGAAGATGTCCCACGGGGAGGATGTGTGTTCCCGCCCCCCTCAACCAGACCCAGTATCGTGTCTTGCCTTTATGTGGAGTTCCAAAAGCACTTGGGGCCAAAAGCCCCAAAGGAGGGATATATGATCGTGTTAAAAATGGAACATCCGCCCGAGAGGGTTCTCCCCAGGCTCTGTTCTCCTTCATCTCCCCGAGTCCACACTAAATCTCACTTCAATCATCCCTGAAAGCTTGGGTACAAGACCCAAAGAAGAGTATCCCTACTCACCCTGCCACCTCGGGAAGGCCACCAAACAAGCATCCACCATCTCTAATTCCCAGGGTCTCTGGGGAGCACTCTGGGGTCCCCTTGTATTCAGACTATGTGGTTGAATACCAGGGGCTCCTAAGAAGCCAACGTGTCTTACCTAAAGAATCATCTGTCCCCAACGAGAAAGGCGAGTTTCTGCCTAGAGGCCGATTTATCTCAACTTAAAAGATGCCAAGACTTCCTTGAGGACATTTCTCTGTAGGGTACTGCCTTCTTGACCCCTAATCTCAACCAGAATCAATAGCCATGGACGCTGGTGATTTTATTCTCCTTTTAGCTGAACCAGCATTTGGATGCAGTGAAGGAGGTCACCGATCATGGTGGCCAACGTGATCGTTCCCACCGAGAGTCAACCTTGTAAAGACGGAGTCGGCGGCCAGCCGTCTCCAGGGAGAGAGTGATGGGCAGAGCCACGGGACCCAGGTGAGTGGTCCTCTCTGGGTGACGGTGGAGGGACGGAAGACCGAGAGAGGGATGAGAAGAGAGGAGAAAGGAAGGGAAGGAGCCGAGGGAAGGCAGGAGGGTGCAAGGAGAGATGGAGACTAAGACTGGAAATGAGTCCTGCCACCTTCTAACAGCAAAGGTCGGAAGATGGAGGGAGGCAGGGCTGGTGGGCGTGAGAAAGGACCGAGCAAGGAGCCAAGACATGAAGCAGAACTGAAGGGCCCGTTCGGACTTTTTAGAGGAAATAAAGACAGTGCCCCAGGACCCACTCCTCCCCCAGTCTAAGGGTCCCCTACCACCTTTTGACATCCATGAGCTTATCCACCTGACAGGGCCCTGCCAGCCTCCTGGGAATGAGACATGGCTGCGAGGCAGCTTGGCTTTACGAGATGAACAGCCCAGGGCCTGGTGAGTGGTAGCACGTGAGACCTCCTGCTGCCCTACTGTGCACAGAATGAACAGAGTGGGCATGTGCAGAGAGGACGGGGTGGGGCAGGAGGTGAGAAGTGGCTGGCCCGACTTCCACGGGGGGTCCGATTGGGGGACAAATCCATGACCCAGTCGTCTGCCTTCAGATGTGCCAAGTCTTGGATCACAGGTGACATCAACTGGATTCCCTGAGTCTGTTGGGCCCGACTGCAATTCCCACGGTGGGGGTGGGGAGGGCCCACTACCCAGATAGAACTTTCCACAGTGCATGGGTGAGCAGGGGACACAGAGAGAGAGAGAGGGGACAGAGGGTGTCTGGCAGGGATGACGTGCCTAGGTCATTGATGGATTCGGACCCAGATCTGGAGCCTGACTCCTCCCTGCCGGTCCTCCTGTTTCTTGTTCCCAAGAGGCATTCCCAGCTGGAAAATCTTAAAAAGCTGGAAAAAACAAGCATCCCAAGGGAGAAGTATGCAGCGTTCTCAACGAAAAGAAGCACAAAATAAAATAGAACATAAATGAAAGTGACAAACGGAGGAGGGAAGCCGGGAGGATTTACAGTTGGATTCTGTTGCTGCAACAGATTCCACGTAACAACTAAAATAACATCCACCGGCTTGAAACCAAGGTGTTTCGGCAGAGGCGCATCCAAAGCTGACATTAAGCAGATGTCTCCCTGAGCCCTTTTGGTTCTCTTCCCCAAGTGACTCAGTGGGTGCTGCCTTCCACTTCATCACGCTCTCCCGCGGAGCTCAGAGACATCTCTCCTGAGGCCCTCGGGGGAAGCTCAGCATCCCCAAGGGCACACTGGGAGCGTGTGTTCTTAATCAGGAAAGGTCCACGGAGGACGCGCCCAGCTCTAGGAAATGGCTCTACTGAAACAAAGTAGCTACCAAGCAGATTTGGGGGTCCTACGGTCTCCCAAGAGGCCTGCAGAACCAAAAGACCCAAGGTGGTTGTCCTTCCCTCTACTGGCACTGAACATTGACCCACTGCCCTCTCCGGCACTGTCCCTCGTCCTGGAGATTCTGTACAGAAAGACGCTGGACCTCAACGTAGCCGCCTTTGTGGGTGAACAGTCTCGAGCGCATCAGGTCTGTGCCAGCCACGTCAAGTTGTCCAGACAATTATACACCCTGCCTAATGGCTGATAATTACACCGTGGCGGGGTTTGCCAAGAGAAAACAATGATTAAGACCATTTACAGCCTGCACACACAAATCCTTCAGTTTCCTTCCCGAGCAGGCCGTGGCCTCTGTGGTCTCCATGGCAACCAAACAGGAAGCCCTACCTCTAGTCGAGGCCCTGGCGATAATAATCCGGAGGTACACATCCTGTTGGGGGAAGGGGTCCTCGGCAAGGCCAACCCCTCCGAGGAGTGACTCAGCGGGAAAGTCAGGTCGGATGGGAGAAAGCCACCAGGGAGCCCCTGATTTTAATCCGGGTAAAAACATTTGACAAGGAGCTGGGCACAGTGACACATGCTCACGGGGCAGCTCCTGGGGAGGTTGAGGCCGACCTTAGCATCATCGTGAAACCCTGACTCAAAATAAAAAAATGAAAGGGCTGGAGGCAGAGCTCAGGGGCAGGGCACCCCTGGGTTCAAGGCCCCTGCAAAACCAAAACGAAACAGAAAAACCCCGAGGATGAGCAGGGAAGGCCTCCCTGGGTCTGCATCGGGGCACATCCACGCAGCGGGCTTTGTCAAGAAAGAGAGGACGAAAGGCCCGTGTTTTAAATTTGGGAGGTAGGAGGGGGTTCCTCCGCCTGTTAGTTCTTTCCACTTTGACCCCACCTCAATCCCCAAGGAACAGACATTTCCTTCCAAGGAATGCAATGGACCCAGGCAGAGATAGAAGGTTCTGGAAGACCGCCGAACAGTCCACGGTAGACCACTTGCCAAGGAGAGGCAGACTTAGGCCAAAGGGTCCCGAGTCGTCCTCGGCTCTTTGTCAGAACAGAAGGCAGGAGCCGGGGACACAGCCTGGGTCAGTTCCATGCCGAGAGCGAGAATGGCTGGTATTTAAAAATAACCGAGGCTCCCCGCAGCTCTGTCCACCCATGAGCAGCCTGGCTCTGCGCGGCCCTTCCAGAGAGCGGGTCTGAGGCACAAAGCCCACGCCCCAGGAGCAGCGCTCAGGAGAGCTTTGGCCTTCAGGTGGCATTTCATTCCTTTCTGGAAGGAAGCAGCTTCCCTGGTTTCCTGGTGGCCCTTGGCGCTGCGCCCGACGTGGAGGTGTTTGTTCTAAAGCCTTCCACTTACCCAGGATTTACCCGGCCCCGGGGCTAAGCCGCCGTCATTGATGGTTTCTGCCTGCTAATGAGGGCCTGCCCTGGATTAGAGTCAGGAAAGAGGAGAAAGCTGCGCCCCTGGCCAGGGCCTCCTCTGTCCTCCTCTGTGCCCGGCTGCCCCGTCCATCACGCTCAGCCCCATGAGGCCACCAGGCTGAGCAGGGACAGGCCCTGGTACAGGTGCGGAGTCCACGGGGACCCTGCAGGAAGAGCCGGGTTCTCCCTTCCTACTGCAGAAAGGAGTCACGGGGCTCACAGAAGAGCCACTGTTCTGTCCCTTGGGAGCAGCAGGGGTACGAGTGAGACCGGGGGCTCTCTGAAGAGACGGCCTCACCACGGACCTCTAGGGTGGACGGCAAAGGCTGGGGCCGCCTGTCTGCACCCAAAGCACACGCAGAGCTCTCGAGGGAGGGGACACCGGGGATGACACCGACACGGACCCAGTGAGTGGCTGCTCCTCTTTCACCAAGCACTTTCTCACAAGTCGTTGTGTTTGGGCCTCAGCAAGGAGGACAGGGCAGGCCCTCCATCCCCACCTCGCCCTGGGAGGGCTGGGTTCAGCAGGTGAGCCCCTGGACCAGGGTCCACAGCCAGGGACCCCAGTGCCAATCCAGACCCCTCTTCTCACTCCCCCCCCCCCCACCATGCTGCCGTGGCCCTGTGATGGGCCTGACCCACGTGTCTCCCAGGGCACGGGTTGGGGAGGCAAATTGGCCAGGAGAAGCACGCCTGGGGCACCCGGGGAGGGGGTGTGTCTTGCCAGGTGCCAGGGCTAGAAAGGACTTGGCACTCAGAGTCCAGCACCTCTGTAGGTCAAGAGCTGGCCCAGGGCCCCAGGGCCACACCAGGGCCCAGGCTGGTGGCCAACACCGTGTAGGACACAGGGCCCTTCGGGCTGGTTCAGTGCATTCTCCCCAACCCCTGCTTCTGTGAATTCCAGCTCAAACCGATTCACAACGGTGCCGAAGCCTATGGCACCTGGGGGACAGGAAGGAGGACAGCTCACGGGAGCTCTGAGGCTTACTGGAGGCGAGTGAGAGGGTCCAAACAGTGACCAGCTTCCCCCAGCCCGTTCTGAGGTCAGAAACCAGGACCTCATTCCTACCTGAGCAAAGGAAGGGGACAGCGGAGACACTGTCCAGAGGGCACCTCGGCCTTTCTCTGCGCAGGGGCCACGCCTGTCAGCCGGCGGCGGCCCCCGCACACCCCAGGTGGGAAGGCCCCTCTGTGTTCTAGTAAAGGGGTCAGCTCTGTGGCCCACTGCGAGGGCGGGGTCCCGGGCAGAGGGTACTCACCATGATACCGGTGAGGAGGCAGACGCCCTTCCCACAGTAAGTGTGCGGCACCATGTCCCCGTAGCCAATGGAGAGGAATGTGATGGAGATGAGCCACATGGCACCCAGAAAGTTACTAGTCACGTCCTGCTGGTCATGGTACCTGCCGAAGGGAAGACAGGGGTCAGTGGGGGGACGGCCACGGCCCGAGCAGAGACCGCGGGGGCCTAGACGGGGAGGCAACGAGGTCTTTTGCTGAAGAGGACAGAGCGGTGAGGGTGACACGGAGCTGCTGCTGTGACCCCCTGGGTCCTGCCTGCAGCTGCCCCGTCCTCTGGTCCCCTCCCACCCACCCCAGCTGCACAAGCCAGGACCCAGAGGCAAAGTGTCCTGTCGTCATGTGTCCCACGTCGCCGGCATCTCCTGAGCGTTGGCAGGCTGGCTTTGGGTGAAATCAGGCAGAAATAAAATCTAAATTCTCCCCTCCAGGCCGACAGTGAGATGTGAATGCGATCACTCTGAAATCACTGAAAAGGCAAACTGTCACAAAAAAAAAACCACGGAAAAATCACAGTTAGTGATGTCCCCTAAGAAAGCCGGCGGGTTCCAGGGCCGGCATCTCCGTGTGTCTGGAGGGGGCCGTGGGGCCACAGAGGCACAGGCTGCCTGGCGGAGCTTGTCAGGGTCTCGGGGAAGAGCCCACTGGGCCGCTGGTTCCCCCACCTGGACACCCATCCCCCCTGGTTCTCCCCCACCCCCTGGGGGGGGCGCTCAGCCCGGGAGAGGGCGTTGGCGTTTATAGAAGGGCACAGTAAGTGGGTGCAGGAGGCACCTTGGGGACAAAGAGGAGGAGTTAGCGAACTTGACCCCAACACCCGAGGGTGAATCAGAGAAGGTGCCCGCCGGGGCCTGCACGTGTCCTCCTTCAAAAATTCAGGTGTCGCCATCATCTCCCCCACGCCAGGGGGAGGGGGAGGGTCTTTAAGAGACCATGAGGCCGTCAGGGCTCCTCCTCTCCCGAATGGGGTTAAGGCCCGTGGGAAAGAGGTCTTGTGCCGTGGTCCTCTTCCCTGGCTGGAGCCTTCTGCCTCGGGATGACACTGCCTTGGTCCCCCTGGGGACACAGCCTCCAGGTGCCATCTTGGAAGCAGAAGCCGCCCTCTCCACACAACTGAACCCTCTGCTGCCTTGATCTCGTTCTCTCCAGCCTCTAGAACCGTGAGGAATAAATGTCCACTGTGCAGAGGTGCCCCGGTCAGCGGTCTCGTCTTATCACATTGCACAGGACAAAGCTTGACCTCTAGGCAGGCCAGGGAAAGGGTGCGCCGGCAGAGAGAAGACCCGGCGAAGCCCTGGGCCCAACAGAAAGGGCGGCAGAGCATGGTGGTCCTTGTCCCCAATGCCCTCCGACAGGGTCAGCCTGGATGGCACACAGTGGGCTGCATCCCGTAGGGCTACCACTCCTCAGTAAAGTGTCCCGGTCCACCACTTGGAGGCCACTGGATAGGGGAGTTGAGACAGGGCCAGGGAGACCAGGCCCACCTGCTGGACAGAGCAGAAAGCTATTCAGGAACCTTCATCCACAGAATGAAGTCACCCCGGGTCCAAGGAATTCACGCCCATGAAGCACTTGGGACGGGTCTGACGGCGGCAGCAGGAGCTACTGTCCTCAGTGTTTGCTGAGCCCCACAGGGTCTGGCCCTGTGGTTACCAAGGGCTCCTCTCCTGCCGGCTGTAGGTTCAAGTTTATGTGGAAATGGGCCCGGAAGGGGGCAGGGGCGCTACCAGTCAGAAAAGAGGTGGAGGATGGCCTCCACTGGGGAACATCAAGAGCACAACACAATGGATACCATTTATTGAGCACCTACTGTGTGCTTGACACTTTGAACACAACCCCTCTGATCCTCACATGCTTTATTTTATAGGTAAGCAACTTGAAGCACAGAGATGCTGAGTGCCTTGCCCAAGGGCGCACAGGAAGTCACGGAGACAGAGCCCAGGTCCTTTCACTCTGCCGCTCAGCATCAGAGAGGCAAGGGTGTGGGCATGTGTCCTGGGGACCGAGGAAGAAGTTTTAGTGAGAGGAAAACACCTGGGATCCAGGAACAGGCAGTAGAGGGCTTCCGAGACTGGTGCTCGGGTATTGGAAGGCCTGGGATTCCAGGAGCAGGGTTTGCATGTGGTCTTAGAGGCCTTGGAAGCGACTCTCCGTTCCTCGGCAGAGGATTGGCAAGATGACATGGCTTGCCAGGAAGGAGAGCCTGCAGGTGGCCAGCAGGACGTTTGAGAAGCTGGAACGAGGAGGCAGGGTAGCCAAATGGAAGAGGTGTGCAAAGCTCAGGAGGGAGACGGCAGCCCCCCACCACCTGGGCCCGGCCCTTCATCACCAATGAGCTCCAGCCCCAACTGAGTCCTCAAACAGCAATGAGGGGGTGGCATTAGCTGAAGAGAGCTGAGGACCAGCCGTCCCCTCCCCAAAGCACCGCTGGGCAGATGGCCTCACCGCCTCCTTCTCTTGGCCTCATTTGCTCCCCAGATTCGCTGCTGCTGCCTTAGGACCCCTGACTGGTCCTTCAGTGGGTCTCATTTCCCAGGCTGGCCCACGCCTCTCCTCTACCTATCCTTGAGAAGCACGGGCTCGGGGTGCCCAACCCTGACCCCCAGGATTGCGCCTGCCCCTGTGGGTCAGCCCCATCCCGGTTCTGACAGTCAGCTGCCTGCCCCGCCCTGATGGCCTACCCTGCCATGCAGCCCCCTAATCCCGCATGCTGGGAGGAGGGGTGGCAGGCCTGGCTTTCAGGCTGCGCTGGGAAATCAGGCTTTAGAATCTGTAATGCAGTAAGACTCGGGTGGTGGCGGTGGCGTGGGGTGGGGAGCCAGGACACGGGGGGAGAAGACTTGGCGGCAGCCCATGCTACAAGCCAGCAGCCTCTAAGAACCACAGCCAGGGCCCTCTGTTCATCAGAAGAATATTTTCTGGAAGAACAAGCCTGGGGTCAGGTCTGAGGAGGCGGAGGCCCAGGTGGGTTAGTAGGGAGGAGCGTCCACAGTCTTGGGCGTGGTTGGCGTGCATTGCAGTTGGAGCTCAGTGGCTGTGGGGCAGCGCCTTCATGTCCCTGTGACTCACTTTCCTTATCTGCTGATGGGAAGATGAAGTAAAATAACCCATGAGCAACAGTAGCACGGAGCTTGGCCCAGAGGAGGGGCTCACGGCGAGGAGGGGCAGTGGTCAGTCTGAGAAACAGTCCCCAGGAAAAGGCAGGGGTCTGGATTAACAAGTGCAGTGGGAGAGGACCCCCATCGGGGAATGGCAAAGCCTCCATGGAGATGTCCTGAAGTGTAGACGGCAGAGGGATTTGATTCAGGGACAAAAGAAATGTCACAAGGTTATTGATGAAGAAGGGGCACGGGCCATTTGGTATCTGAGAATGATTCTTCTGGCGGTGTCAGACTAAAGAGGTCACATGGGGGACTCCTTGTAGGTGCCCACGGGGAAGCACAAGAGGACCTGACGCAGTCAGAGGAGCAGGGTGGATTCCGGGCCTGTCTCCTGTGCATCGACTGGCCGCCTGCCTGCATGGATCTCCCAGCCCCTTCTTTGTAAATCTTGCAGCTTAAATTAGTGTCCCCTGTCTGCTTAGGTGCCTTTGGGATGAGGATCATCCTAGTCCCACAGGAGTGGAGTCAGAGGCAGAGATTAGATATCCAAGTGGGATTAAATGTAAAGCAACAGATAATATCTCTCTCTTTAAAATGGACCTATGATTTGGTGCTTTTTTATTTTTTTGTAAATTTCCTTTAGGTTCTTAGGGGCTTCTTTTTTCTTCACCATATAAAATCCCCTTAGTGCTAACCGGGTGTGCTGGGGAGAGGAGAAACAGCTCTTGAGCCGGTCACCCGTCCATTCACTGTCAAACTCCAGTGATCTCTCCTCTGGTGGGGGCTGAGCAGAGGTGAGGTGAAGTGGACATGCCCCCTGCTGGCCCCTGGCTTGGAGCGTCATTGTGGAGATAAGACGTGCGGGCAGCTCACCAAGCAGGAAGGGATGCGAGAGAAAGCCGGCTGGTGATTCAGGACTGTGGGAGTAGAGAGGAGGGAGAAAATGTTTCTAAACCTATTCACAATTTTAGAGTGGTTTACACATGTCACAAATTCACGTACTAACCTCGTGCTATTTTTTGCAGTAGAGAATTTTTTTGGGGGGAGGAGGAGGGGGAATAGTTCCACTTCTTTAAAGGGCTGAGGAGGAAAAGATGTAGTTTTTCTTTGAGCTCAAGAGTAATGGCTGTAGTTATTCATTTATCTTTCGGGGCATGGACCATTTTTTTTTTTCCCACTTTCTAACATTACAAAATAAAACAGACACCAGAGACTGTGTGGTTGAGCAGAGATGGTGGATTAAACAAACACGTCTACTTCTGTGACCTCAAATCCCTTGTAGATTTGAGGGATCAGTGGGGCTGGGTGTCCCCTCCTTGAAAAAATAAGCAAGCAACCAGGAATTCCCAGACATCCGAGGAAATCTCTAACGTTAAAGACACAGACCAAAGCAGTCAATTAACACACACAGAGAGAAAGGGCTCTAGATAGGATGCAGATCACTCACAGAAAGGAACTCTTAAGGGGAAAAAAGTTCTATAATTAACACAAGAGAGATAAAATAAGGCACCAGACCCATGAGACAAGAATGGAGTGCTCTACAAAGAACAGCCTCCTTAGCAGGACGGGAAGGTAAATGGAACGAGTCTCCCCAAAGGCAGAGAAAAGGTGCAGGGAGAAAGAAAATGAGAAGCAGGTGTGAGAAAATCACAGCCTCCGTCTACCCACTCAAGTGACAGTAGTTCCAGAAAGAAGGGTTTAAAGGAAAAAGGAAGGAGGTGGGGGAGAAAGAGAAGGAGAGAAATAATAATTAAAGAAATCATTTCCCCAAATTCCCCAGAATGAGCACTGAGTTGCTAAATCAAAGGCCAAAAGATCCTGTCAGACTTCCAGAGTGGGGGAGGGGAGGGGAAGGGGGAGGGGAAGGGGGAGGGGAGGGGAGGGGGAGGGGGAGGGGAGGGGAGGGGAGGGGGAGGGGGAGGGCAAGGGGGAGGGGAGGGGAGGGGAGGGGGAGGGGGAGGGCAAGGGGGGAGGGGGAAGGGAGACAGGTCTGATACGTGGAATGAGAGATTAGAATGACTCTGGACTTCTTCATTACCACCCTGGAAACTGGAGGGCCATGGAATAAAGCCTTCAAAATTCAGAAAAATTTTTTTTTTCCAAATCAGAATTCCAATCCAGGAAGACCAGAATTCTGGGCCATCGAAAGCATGAGTTAAGTGGGAGGGTAGAATGAGGACATTTTCTGGTGTAGAATGTTCTGGAAGGCTTGCCTCCCCGACATCCTTCCTCAGGAAGCCCCAGCAGAGTACGGCGGCTCCAGTCCTGTGTGAACAGTCCAAGGAGTGAAGCAAGGGGGAAGAGGACATGGGAGGACGTCCAGTGGCAGAGGAGCCTCAGGGTGCTGGGGTGGAAGGTCCGAGGGGGACAGCCAGGCTCCAGGTGTGAAGGGCGGCCAGAGACCGAGCCGGCGGGAAGGCTCTGGTTCCCAGGAGACCAAATGAACAGCCCCATCTCCCCGAACTTCCTGAGAAGAGGTTTAAATAACTGCCAGAGCGTGGATTCAAATTAGTGATAAATACATAGAAAACCAAGCAGATGAGCCAACATGATAATTAACGACTCCAGAAAACACGAAAAGTTGTGCAGAAAAGGAAAAGTTGTCATATTTTACTACAAGGCTCAACGATGAATAGAGTCGATTAGTGTTGACTGAGTGATGTAAACACTGATTACTGATTTAACCAAAATTAGGATGTAATTATGAAAGGAGGAGGGGGAGCGGGGGAGGGGAGGAGGGGGGCTGACGCCACCTTCCACCAGGGAAGCGCCTGGTGACGCCCCAAACCAGTGCCTCAGAGGCGGCAGCACAAGCCTGGCATTTACAGACGTGGAGGGAACCACTGAGATCAATTAGCAAAAGGAGGTAAACCAGATGTCCCTGGAGAAGGATAAAAGGGAAGACAGTAAATAGTACAAAGTGACTAACTGCGAAGTCTACTCAGGTACAGCCTCGAGGATACGAGACACACCGCCAGCCACGGGACGTCTCGCCGAGTCACAGAGCAGAAAACCAAAGGCAGCACCCACAGGCTCAGCTCCCGGCCCCCAACCTGTGGCATCTGCCGGCAGGTTCCCCCCAGCCCCGTCCCCCACCTCCCCCGATGTGATGGTCTCTCTGGGTCTCACGGCTGCCGTGTGCTTCTCTTCCTGATGTGCCACACAGGTTCTGATGGCCTACATCATCCATGATTCCATTTTCTATTTCCAAACTCCACAAGAATGAAGTCACGCTACAGGAATGTGGTAGGCAGCTTCTGAATTTTCCAAGATACCCCTCCCTTTGTGAGGCATTCTCATACTTTTAGGATCCCTTCCTTTTCAATGTGGGCTGGACCTAGTAATTTGTTTCAAAAAAAAAAAAAAAAAATAGAACATGGCAGAAGTTATGGACTGTGGCTTCCGAAGGTTACAATAGGATTGTGGCTTCCACCTCGGGTCATCTCTTGTTTCTCTCTTGGATTCTCTCCCTGGGCCAGCTGGAGGAGAGGCCCACATAGCCAGGGACCACAGTGACCTTGGTCAAGCCTGACATTAGACCAACCACAGCCCTGGGCGGCAGTGTGACTGCAATCTCACAAGAGACCTTGAGCTATTCAACCAAACTCCTGACCCATAACAGTCACAAGATGGGAAACGTGTGATGCTTTAACCTGCTAAGCTTTGGGGTGATTCATTCTGCAGCGATAGATAACCATTACAGCGGACTCTTGTAGGATTTTTTTTTTTCACTCAACATACATGTTGACATATGTGACTATGGTGTATTTTCATGCCTGGACTATATTTTATCACATGAATATCTCAGGACTTATTCATTCATTCTTCTATTGAGGAATATTTGATTGCTCTCTAGTTTTTTCCTGTAATGGGCAGTACTGCTGCAAACATGCCTAATCATAGTTCATGCATGGGATGAGTTTCTCTAAGACAAACAAACACCTACAAGTAGATTTGCGACTCGTAGGGCATGTGCACATTTAACTTCACTTGGAAAAGTCACACTGTTTGCAAGATGTCGGTACCAATTACCATCCTCAGCAGTGGATCAGGGTCCCTCTTTCTCCACGTCCTTATGAACCTTTGCCATCATCTGATTTTAACTTTTTGCTTACCTAGTGGATAAGTTGACATCTCTCCATGTTTTCACTCTGCATTTTCACTGTAAAAGTCCGACTGTGCTTTCATGTGTTTGTTATGCATCTTTGCTTCAGAAAGCCATTCATGACTCTCGCCATTTTTCTATTGGTTTGTTTTGGCCTTATTTCGATGTATTCTTAAATGTTATATATGTATATATTCTAAATAACAAGAACTTTGTTGGGTTCTATGTTACAAATATCTTATTCTGGTTGGCACTGTCTTTTTATTTTCTTTATAGGATTTTCAAGGAATACAAGTTTAAAATTTCACTGTGGTTGAATTTATCATTCTTTTCATCTATAATTACTGCCTTTCATGATTTTTAAAGAAGTCCTTCTTCACCTGAGGGTATGAAACTTTCTTTTAAATGTTTTAAAAGGTTGACTTTCTCACTGAAGTCTTTAATTCACCTGGAATTGATTTTGTGTATGGTATGAATTTTTTTTTTTAATATGGATACCCAGTGACCCCAGGTCAACTTAATGGACCGTCCATGGCTATAGATAACACGTGGAAGGGGTGCCACTCCTGGGTTCTCCATTCTATCCTGTTGGACCACTCGTCTAACCCTAAAGTGACGGACGAGTCCTCCTGACCCTTTTCTGGGTACCTTCTTGGGGCCTAACGCGTACCAGATGCTGAGTCGATGCCTGTGGAATGAACGTGGCCTGTCCCTGTCCCCTGGGAGGGCGAGGCCAGCTGCCCTAACTCAGTGAGGCAGGCGAACGAAAGTGACCTCAGCTGTTCTCCCAACAGTTGGCTTTTGTCAAAGTGGCTGCCAGATTCCTTGGGCTTGGAGTCAGTCTTCACTATTAATGAGAACTCAGCTTCTTGACACTCGCTGTGACCTGTTACAGCAGCAGGGTGACAGAAGATACGCCCCAGGGAAGCCAGCGGACTGGACTGCCTTTTCTTCTTCCTTTCCCAAAGAAGCCTCGACACTTCTGAAAGTGAATTTTTTTTGTAAAAGACCCAGGAGATCCGAGCCCTCTGATGGCTTGGCCATTTGTCTTGGCTCTAGTTGGTTGGTTGGAAGGGGCAGGGGTCAAGCCAGGCTGTCGGCAGGACTCCACCCAACGGGCCGCTGGGTTCTCGACTTGCAGTGGATCTTGGGTTTGGCCAGACAGGCCCCTGCCCACGGAGCCGGGGCCCCGTGCTTGCCAGATCCTTCAGCAGAGAAAGTGACGTGAACCTGGCTTGATCTCTGGGGGCCTCTGGCCCTGCCGTGCTTCCCTCCTTGGCACACTGTCCGTCTGGGCATCTCGAGAGCTTGCTGTCTGGCTTTCTCCCACTCTGGCCACACCTTCACTCGGACCTCCTCTTCGGGGTTGTGGTGCTGCCGGCTTGCTGTCTGCGTAGACCTCTCTGGCTCCTGTCATCCTGCCATGTCCTCCCCGGTCCTTCTAACTGACCCTTCAAGACCCAGCTGAATCGCCGTCACCACCTGCCCAACCAAGGTGGGCTCTGCCTCTCACCCCCACACACCGGGTCTCGGCTCCTGCCGCCCTGGCACTAAGACCGCAGGCCACCGGGGGCCAAGGCTGGACGCCCAGGCTCCCGGTCAGACCCCCTACGTGTGAGTCCAGTTTGGCCCCTCGGTATCCGCACGACCTTGTCCTCGGTTTCCCCACCTGTAAACAGGATGATCCTTGAATGACCCGACTCTGAGCCCGTGAGGGCGACATGAACGGGTGCCCCTCAAACAATTAAAACGGCGTCGGCCACAGAGCGGGTCTAAAGAGACGCGTGGCCCACACCCGTGATCCCCGCAACTCGGGAGGCCAACTTAGGGAGGCCCGAAGCAACACAGCGAGGCCCTGTCTCAAAATAAAACACAGAACGGGGCTGGGGATGTGGCTCCGTGGTTGAGCGGCCCTGGGTTCTATCCCCGGTTCGAAAAAAAAAAAAAGAAAAAAAGAAAGAAAAAGAAAAGAAACGTTGGCGGTGTGCGATGACCATCCTGAGTGGACATGTCTCGTCTCGGCAGAGCTGAGCGGACACAGGGTCTGGAGTCCGCAGACTGCCTTTCACACCCTAATGGCTCCGTGACCTTGAACAAGCCCTGTCACCGTCCTCCCTGCAGGGAAGCAGGTGTCCTGGTGTCCGCTCTGCCCGTCTCAGGAGGCTGTGGCCAGGAGGAGCAAAAGTGGAGGGGCCTGTCAGCCTTCGATGCGTGACACTGACGGAGGCGTGTGACTGCCTCTCAGAGCGCCTCCCACCCGAGGCTCTGTCCTGGTGACAAGGACACGTTCATGGGGGAAGAGTTTCCCTTGGAATCTTCCGTTCCCGAGCCCCTGACCCATCTCCAGCAGAGCCTGCCTGCTCCACCTTCCAACCACCTCCAGAGTCACACCCCCTCGTCCCCTGGCCCGCTCCGCCCCTGTCCTCTCGCCCGGATCTCAGCAGTGGCCGCCGAACTGACCTCCCTGCGTCTGCCCGGGCCACCCTCGCCCTGCCCTGTCTGGCCTTGCAAAGGGTAGGATGAACGGTCCCGAACCTGTCACATCCCAAGGCAAAGTCCCCCCGGGGCTGCGCCAGCCTAGAGAGCATCCCTCGACCCTGGGTCCCCTACAGCTCCTGGGGGCCTCGTCCCCGGGCTCATCGGGGGGCTCTGACCACCCTCGGTGACGGTGCCACCCACCACGCCCCGGCTCCCCGCCCTCAGCCAGGATGGCCGTTTGGCTCGTGTTTGGAGTTAATCGAACGTCCACCTCCACTAGAGCTCAAGTGGCAAGAGGGAGAGGCTGTCGGTTCTGCTGCCCAGTCAACACGGTTACGGGGAGGATGGAGACGGGCACGGACGCTCCTGGTCAGTCTGGTCAGCGGCCGCGGGTCAGGGGTTGCCACCCCATCTCACGGCGAGGTGGGGGGGAGCCCGGGAGAATCTCCCGTCTCCCTCCTCCTCACAGCAGGCCGGGGGGCAGGGGGGGAGATGGGCGCTCAACTCCACTTTTGTTTTTCTGATGCTGCGAGAAACGGCAGCTGCAGCGAGCAGGGTATCTGTGCCCTGGCAGGGACCAGACAGGCTGGCACTGGAGTCCCTCTTGGCCCCGGCCAGCAGGCTGTGTGACCAGCCCTGAGCAGCCGGGATCAGGAGGGTACATACTCTTACGAAAGGAGTGACAGTCCCAACCCTGTTCTGCCTTTGTCCCCGTCCCCCACATCGTCAGCTCCTGATCACCAAATGTCCTGCACGCAGGACCACGTAATTCCAGCCTGGTGGGGAAAATGGGGTGAAATGGCCCTTTTAAAGGACATGATGAACCTCAGCTTAGAAGCGTTGGAGAGATGCTGTAGGAGTGTGAAACGGCATTACTGAAATCCAGTTAACCGAGGAACAAATGGCTTAGGGTGACTTCCAGGCCGTCGCTGCTTATTCTAGCTGCAGGGTGAATTCATATAAAAGCAAAAAATAAATTCTGTTCTAAAAACAATATCCTTCAAAGACATTTTGAAAATGAGATAAAAGGCTTCGCAGACCCGGCGGGGCTGACCACGATCCACTAGGTCACATGCCTTGATGACATACATGACCCTCCAGGGTGGGTCCCTGATTTTTAGAAGCTGGCTTTGAATTTAGAGGTGGTTCCCCTGGACCAGGTCATTCCAGGTGACAGCCTGGGGTTCTTCCAAGGCCAGTCTGAATCCGGACCTCTATCTCCAGCCACAGGAGCCCACAGCCCGGGTGCCGGGCCTCCAGATATTTTTGAAAGGTGAGAAACGGGTACCAGCAGAACTCGGCGGCTCCGACTCGCAGCCGTGACGTGCCAGCCACAAGCCAGCTTGCTCTGTCCCCGTCAACTCGGGGCTTGGCTGGTGTGGCTTTCCCTGGCAGAGGTGACGGCACCTTGTCTCCTTTAGCATTTCCCCTGGGAGACGTCGGACCAGCTAGGGAGGAGTCTGACGCTCGCTGGTGTCACACGGCTGGATGCCACCTCCCCACAGCCGAGTGTCCCTTCTCCGGGGCCTCTGGGTCCCCACAGAGCCAAGGAGGCAGCCTCGGAGGGAGACCGGCTGCGTCCCCTCCTCGGTCCGTCTCCTCGGAGGCGAGCGCTGTCGACCTTTCTGGATGGTTACTGAATCAAGGACCAGATGGCTCATCTGGCAAACCCTCCGCGTCAGCGTCTCCATTTGTAATGTTTTCTTTCTTCTTATTAAAAAAATATTTCCATGTTTCCTGATTTGGAAATGTTTAATAAAATGCACGAAAGTGGAGAGGAAAACAATATGTTGGAGGAAGCACATTCCCGGGGAGGCGCGTCTCCCGCTGTGTCTGGGGTGGCGAAGAGGGCGCCGTCCGGCCGAGAGTCCGAGTGGGGCTCGGTCCCAGCCTGGCCACCATCGGTGCAGCCTCGGGGAGGCGAGGCCCCCTCTCCATGTCCCCAGCTTCCCTTCCCTTCTGGGTCCTCCAGCTCCACAGAGCTGCCCTCGCTCTGTGTCCCCACACCCTTGTCCTGGGGAACCGGGCTCCTGGTGTATCCCCGCAACAGTCTCCCCAGCTGGTATCCTTGGGGACGCTCACGGCCAGGCCCCCTCTGTACTGCAGTCAGGAGACTCCTTTCCAAACACAAGACCCTCCCTGCCCCAAACCCACCCATGCTCCCCGGCCCAGAAGGCAGGGAGGCAAGAGGGACGAGCCGGCCTCCGTGGGGAGGCACGTGGGGGTCCACAGACTGACATGGAGGACGGACATGGTGGACAGCTGGCTTTTTGTGCTTTGACAGCACCACTCTGGCTCTCCTCCGCAGCAAGGAGGGCTGGGCCCAGCCAGCCTGGTGGCAATGATTTCTGTCCTGGGGCACGATGACAGCAGAAGCCAGTCGTCCGACCAGACCTCTCCTGCATCCCCAGAGTGAAGAAATCAGGACTGGGAACTGTTGGCAGGGACGGAGGCGCCGTGGCCTAACTCCTTAGACCGCGTCCAGGGCCTGCCTGCTCTCCAGCCCCAGGGCGGCTGCCTCCTGCCTCTCCCAACCCCTCTCCCCCGTCTCCAGCGCTGCCCACGCTGGTCCCTTTCCCTGGAGTCCCCTCCCACCCAGAAAATCACCTCCTCCCGAGCCTTGCTGGATCACGGGGACCCCCGGGAACCGCATGGGGTCTTCAGCTCCACGGTCTCCCCGTCACCCCCCAGCACAGCGTCTAACCTGCTCCTGGGCCTGCGCCTCTCCACGGGCAGTGCCGCCCGGGCCGGCGGGCACCAGGAGGGGGGCAGCCAATCTGCTGGAGGAACCAGTGGGGAACGAGCCTCTCCCTCCCGCCCTCCCCTCTTTGGGCCCTGCTTTCTGTCACCACCGCTGTCTTTGGGCCTCGGTCTGCTGCCTGTGATCTTCCTCCCTCTGGGCCCAGCCTCTTCCTGACACCCGCCATCAGTCACCGAGCGTGACTCGGAAGCCAAGGGGCCTCCCATGGCTTAGTTTTTATAGACAGAGACAGGAATAAAGTAGCTGGGATTCTGGTGAAATATCTCCTCAGAGATCTCAGGAATGATCCATTTCTTATCTCATTTCACTTCTGGGGCCATCTCTGCGCGGTAGGCGGAACCGGATATCAACCGTATCCTAAGAGATAACCACCATCATCATCTATCAAGCGCCAACCATGTGCCCCTCGGGTTACACCTGGATGTGCGTTATCTCACGGAATCCTCGCAAAAAACAAGATCTGGGATCGTCAGCCATTTTTTCCTGAGTCGGAAACTCGGGCTCAGTGAGGTTAGGGAATTTGCACAGAGGCTGAGTGGCAGAGCAGAGTGTGAGCTTGGGTCGGTCCCAGTTGGCATCCCTGGGCTTGACGACAGGATGCCAGGGAGGTTGAGTGGAGAGATTTCTGGGAACTTCTTTTCTTGGGTCTGTGTGACAATGAACTCGCTTCACAGGGGAGAAATCCAGGGCTGGGGCTGCCCTGTTCCGAGGCGTAGGCTGTGCACTGTGCAGTCCCAGGGAATGCCATTCACAAAGACTTCAGTGTTCATGGCGCCCCCTGGAGGGAAGGGCTGCGTGGTCAGTGGTCCTGGCTGGAGCCCCAAGGAAAGGAAGGGTCTCTTCTGCTTGGGTTATGTCTCCCAAGAGGATGTAGAGCAGGCAGCTTGCCGGGCAGGTGAGGTTGTGGGGGGCACGGAGCAGCAGTCTCTGGGGCAGGTTCAGGTGGGGTGGAGGTGGGTTAGCTCTCTCGTTTCTGCTTCCAGGGCACAGGGCTTCCCGGACGGGAGACAGGAGCCCTGGTGGGGGGCTTCCCCTGCTCCTGAAAGAGGGGGTGCCGAGGAGGGGCCCCACGCATCGGGGTGAGTAGGAGGAGCCCCAGCTCTGGGCTGGCTGAGAGCAGCCCTGGGGAGTCCTGGAGAGAGGACGGGTCAGAGTGGGGGACCTGGGAGAGTCTGCCTGAGGATAGGGACATCCACCTGGGGGCCCTGGTCCAGGGGACATGGCTGTGGGGCTCCTGGGACTGCGGGACGCTCCCGTCCACAAGCTGCCCGCACAGAGGGTGCAGCTGCCCGCACACAGGGACTCTGGCCTCCTCCCTCGGCCGGGGTGACCGAGCCTGGGAGCAGGGCAGAGGGAGGTCCTCAGGACCTGGCCAGGCCTTGCTGTCCCTCACAGCCAAGTCACCCGGACCTGGGCCGGCATGACTGAATGGAAAGTTCTGGAATGCATCAGAAGTAACCCTTAGGCTGAGGTTCAGTGCTACGTGGAGAAAGGATTGGGGCCGGGCACCCCACCACAGGGGCTTCCGGGTGGGAGGGATTTCCAGGTTCTCGAAGCAGCCGAGCCCCGACCTCTCAGAGGGCAGCCATTGGACAGAGAGTCCGGCACGGGCCTGGGTACTCCTCAGCTGGGAGTGGAAGAAGGGGACCTGGCTGGGTCAGGCTGCCCTCAGCTCGGACATCCTGGCCACGGGGGAACTCTTTGCTGGAGGAAAGGAAACAGCAAGACGAGTAGAGCTGGCCGTCCGCCGTGTTCGCCTCCTCTGCAGGGCCTGAGGGGACAGGGCAGAGCCCCCGGTACTAAGCCACGTTACTCTGGCCTCCGGGTCCTCCTCTGAGCGATGGGGGGCCCAGGCCCATGGGTGGGGGGGCCCCTTCCAGCCCCGAGCAGCTGAGGTCCTTGGAGAACTGGGTGGTCCTCCCCTGTCGCCCACACTGGACGGAGAGTGGTGGACGGTGGAGCCAGCAGCCACAGCCGGACTCACGGGGGACCAGCGTCATGGGAAGCACACGGCGGCTGCGCTCGGTCCTTCCCACAGAGTGGACGCTCCTCGGGCATCAGCCCGGAAGCTCGGGACTCTTCCCTCTGTTGACATTTTAGGGAAGCCAGAGGAAAGTCGCTGACCCAGCGGGAGTTCCCGGGGGGGCCAGCCCCTTCCCTCGGAGTCACCGAGTCCTGGGGCCTCCCGTAGCCCTGAGGTGGCATGCTGTTTGGATCAGGAACGGAGGCCACCATGGGCCAGCTGTCTCAAGACCAGGTGCTTCTCTTGACGGGCGGCCTCCTTCTAGCTCCGGGGACCATCATGTGGCCCTGCGTGGTCTCCTCCCGGCTGGGTCTCAGACCCCCCACCTCGCTGTGGCCCTTGGAGAACTGGACAAGTCGCCTCTCGTCTCTGCAGCTTGGCTTCCTCCTCCGTGAAGTGTGGAGCTGAGCCTCCGTGACCTCCAGGGACCCTTCCAGCGCTGTCGCTGGGTGAGTCACACTCTGTCCCCTTTCCCTGTCACCCTCCCGCGGGGTCCCAGGGGAACTGGGTGACTGCAGATGCAGACAGAAGCCTGCGGCAGCCCATAGGACAGGACCCAGCCAGCCTCAGCTCAGGGCTGGCCAAGCCTCAGGCAGGTGACCGCCTCCAACAGCCCCTGACGTAGGACTTCTGCCCACTGACCACCAAGGACCCTGGAACAGACTGGGGGGGCACGTCCTCTGCCAAGTCCACTGTGGGAGGGTCAGAATGGCCCGCTCAGAGGCCCCCGGACTCCGTGCTCTCCGTCCCCAGGCCGGCTCTGTTCTGCAGGAGCAGTCACCGCGGGAGACGCTGGTTACACGTTGCCAGGCAACAGACACCGCTGCCTGAGAACCACACCACCTCTGCGAGTCCAGAGGCAGAGACGGGCGGAGGCAAGAGGTGGCCGGGGACAAAGGAGAGGGGCTGGACCCTGGAGTAGAGAAGGACAGAGCAGGACCAGAGCCGGCCGCTGCACCAGGTGCCAAAGCAGACAGATGCGGGGACTGACTCACTGAGACCAGGAGCCAGACAGCGCAGGAGACTTGGAGGACGGCGTCTGGTGACAGGCCTGGAGAGGCCTCCGGGTTTCGTCTCTGTCAAATCCGCTGGAGATGAGCTGTGACAATGACGCCGGTGTGGTGACGATGCCTTGGGCAGACACCTACCTTCTTCTGGCGAGCGCTTGTACCTGATGCCTGAGTTTCATTAAGTGCCTCTAAAGCAGCGGCACGACTCGTGGGCTTCCCAGGAAACACCACTGTCCTCCGAAACCAAGGCCTCGGCGGCCCTCAGGCAGCTCACCTGAGCCCCAGGCCATTTGCACGGTACCTCAGAGCCCAGGGTTCTGGGATCTCCCAGCACCGCGGGGATCAGAGAGGGAAGGGTCTCCACGGAGTAGGGCCCAGGACAGCAGGATGCTCATGTCGGCTGCCCCGAGAGCCACCGAGGCCCTGGGGCCAGCTCGGGAGTGGGGCAGGTGACAGCACCTCCGCTCCCACCCCTCCCAAAGCCTCTGCTTCCCGTTCCTACAGGGGAAGATGGTTGCCGCCTGCTCACTCCTTTTGCTGTGCACAGGAGAAGAGGCGGAGACTGGAAGGCGGTGAGCCGTCAGAGTGCCCCTGATTTGGTAAAAGGTGGTGACCAGCCACCCGATTCCTAGCTGGGCACCGTATCAACCCGATTGCAGACTTCCCAACCTCGTGCCCGGGTGGGGGCTCCCCTCACTGCTCCGGGTCTCGGTTTCTCCATCCGTGAAATGGAGCTAGTACTACAGAGCACCCCTCCGGGCGTCAGCTGGGACAGTGCCCATCAGGAGCCAGCTCAGCAAGTGACGAGACCCTCTCTCCTCCCTAGTGGGGGTGACCGGAGACCCTGGCTCAGCCCTGCCCCGCCTCCGGCTCGGTGTTGATTAGCCCTGGTGACAGGCAGGTCATCTCAGGGGACTTTATAAATAAATATGAATATAAATACCTAGATAAATCTCAGGTTTGTTTTCTGAAACAATGAAAAGCCTCAAGACATATTCATTCCCTCAATAAAATCCACCATTTAGATTATAAACCAGAACAGGCCAAGTTAAGGAGGCTGGTAACCAAGTACAATTTTGTGTGTTAGGTTTGAGGAAATCGTCGTGAAGCCGTTACCCAGTGAACTGCGCTCGGGTGACTTCTCTGCCAGTTTGACAACACAACACAGGTGTCTCCCGGGTGGACTTTGATGTTTCTTTTCTCAGAAAAAGTACAGACTGTCACCAAGCCCCACCGACCCCCCGAAAACTGACATGTGGCCTCCCGTGGGCTGTTTCAACTGCACCCAACAACAGGAAACGGCTTCCCACTTAAAAAAAATCACTGGTTTTCTATCCTAACAATCATCATTTTTTTCCTAGAAACTGGAAAGCAGGCCCTCGAAAAACATTGTAAAATGACCCCACACCCCAAACGGAAGAAAAACTCCACTAGATCCCTGGCTACGTTCTTCCTCCTCTTTCCACCCCTCAGTCCCCCCGTACCCATCCACAACTCTTCAGTGTGACCAAGACCCCAGAGCCCAGCCATGGCCACCAGGATCCCGGGGCGCGAGGCCTCCGGATCCCAGGTCTCATCTGTGAAGTGCTGCCCCGGGGTGAAGGGCTTGTCAAGGTCACACCGCGGCTCACTGCCTAGTGGGCCACGGGCCGGGGCTTCTGACTCGGACGCCACGTCTCCCATTCTGTAAGCACTAAAATGAAACACGGAGACGTCCTGCTGATGTCACCACAACCTAACTGACTGGCTTTTATCGGGGGCTGACTGGGTTTGGTTGGTGGAGGGCCATGGAGCCTAGCAATAACAGAACGTATACAGCAGTAGCATAATTGGAAGTCAGAAAAGCTGATGTAACCTGGCGCAAAATGACAGAGATTTGGGGCAGGGAGACAGACAAAAATGAATTTGAGAGACATTATAGAATAAGAATCTAAAGCTTGATACTCAATAGAGGGCTGGCACAGGTAGCCATGGGCACAAGGATGGCAAATAAAGTGAAAACTGTGGCCCAATTATCCATCTTCTCTTCTTTATTAGTAAGAAAACCCAGAAATGAGCAATAGTTAAAAATAATAAAGACTGCATTTTCCCCAGCCATGTGAATGACCTATAGACTTATAAATGGAACTTCCAGGAAATGTCCTTAAACAGAAAAACATCTACCTTCTTATGCTGGTGAGAAGTTAGTAGATGGCTGGCTGGAGCTCCAGCAGCCTTTTTGAACTATGAGGAAGAAGCCATGTACCAAGAATGGTAGGACGACAAAGGGCTTGGTTGAAGTGGGTTTTTTTTTTTGTTGTTGTTTGTTTGTTTGTTTTTTTATCAGAGATGGCGGCCTGAGTCCATGATGCCTTACCTGCTTTGGAACAGCCCTTTTCTATGAGAAAGAAGTTTTTTTTTTTTTGTTTTTTTTTGCATGAGAAAGAAGTCTCGATTTTGTTTAAGCTATTATTATTTGGGTTCCCTGTCTCTTACAGCCAAAAACTAATACTAACTGATACAAAGAAGACCAAAAAGAGAATCAGAGAGAGAATTCAGGTGCAAGGTGATGAGTGCATCACAGGCTTGATGCATGAAGCGTCGGCACACGAGACCACGCAGGTAGGAGTCTTAGCCTGGGACAGGACGGATCTCTGCCACCGTCACCCCCAGTCACTTTTTCTCCTGCTCATCCTGACGCAACGGCCCCTTTGTCCTGTGAGTAGCTTTCTTGCTTGCTTCCAGCCTACCCACAAGGTGACCGAGGGATACCCTTAGGATTAATCAGGTTGTATTATTCTCCCACTTAAAACTCAAGGTCCCCCAGCTCCACTGGTTGCCATGGTCCCCAAGGTCCCCATTGTTGGCCTCCCAGCCCTGCAGCAGCTCAGTCCGAGGCCCACTCAGATGCTCCCCGCTTCTCTCCCTTCCGGGGACCACACACCAAGCTCTGGTCAGTGTGGGGACTCTGCCCACTGTCCCTTCCTCTGGGAAAGCCCACCCCCTTGTCTACAAATGGCTCAGTTCCTGTCCCTTAGCTCTGCCCTGAGACAACAGGTCCTGGCTAAGCACGATCCCTCCCCAACTCCATTGCTTAAAAAAAATAAAGAATTTTACGAACATCTTTTCCCCCGCCACAGTAGACATCCTGGGCTGAAGCTGCACACGGTTGCTTCCTTCCTGTTTGGAATCTCTCTCCCCTCACAGATCACGAGCTCCACGAACAGGGACATCACCAGCGCTTTATTCACTAAGGAATATTTAATTCCTAACGCGGTGCCTGGTGCGGCAGGCCTCGGTGGCCATTAGTGGGTTATTATTATTATTATTGAAGAAGCTGATCATGGCGGAGCGGGGCGGCTCCCTATCCAGAGGTGGCCACGGGGGGTTGGGTGCAGGTTGCTTTGTGCGGGGCTCAGGCTCTGCAGGGGGTTACAGAATAGTCCACCTGCACAGAGACGTGCCCTGGGTCTCACTCCCCAAGTCCCAGGGTCTTGGAGACCTTGCCCTCCCCGTGGGCAGCTCCCAGGGAGAAGAACCCTGAGAAAACGGAGGCCATCGGACAGTGGCGTATCAGGTGCTGTCCGGGGCCCCCACTGCCTGAGGACACGGATGACCAGGAGGAGGGAGGCAGGAGGGGGAGTCCCACCAGCAGACCAGTCCCTCGGGAGGCCCAGCTGGAGAGGGGAGGATTGAAAACCTGCCTGCGGTCCTGCAGGACGCACCAAGGTGCTCGCCTCGTGCCAACGGCTAGGCCCAGGGCCGAGGGCTCTTGTTGAACTGCCCCATTTCCTGGCCACGGTCACCAGCTCGTAAGAGCCGGCCCAAGCCCGCCAGGCAGGCCGCGTTGCTGGAGCTTCTTTTGTGTGGACCCAGAAATCAGTGTTAGGACCCGGGACAGAAATGACACAGAGTTCAATCCAAACCAATATTAGCAAGATAGACATCTCTATCATCCCAGCTGTCTGCAAGTGGATTAAGTTGTCTTTTAAGGCCACAAGAGCCCTGTGCCGGGGGGGTTTGACAGGGGCCACGCGGCTCTGACGAGGTCAACAGCAGAACCAGGTTCCCGCCTGGTTTATAGTGCCGTTGCCCTGCTGTGCTGGGCACTCCCTGGCTCAGCTGAAACAGGCCTAACTTTTCCAGAAGGAGCTTTACTAACCAGCTCTGTGCGCCTCCTACGGGGGTGTCAGGGCCCATGGGCCTGTCACCTGCCTGGGCCTGGCCGATGAGCTGCAGGGCTTTGCTGGCAGGCAACTCCCAGGAGCCTCTGGGGAGAACAAAATGACCGAGTGTGTCGCGCAGTGGACTCCTTAGGGCCACCACTACCAAGAGACCAGGGAATGGTGGTCACCCCTCGACTCCGAGGCACAGAGTGGGCAAGCGGCCCCCAGGCGGAGCAGAGTGACGGGTTCCCTCCTGGCCCAACCTCTGGGAGACTGGGCCGACTCTCGTGGGGGGAGAACACGTCTCCTAACAGAGGCCGGGAATGGCCGGAGACGCAGGGCACCCGAAGGGGCCAGGCCACGGCCGACAGGGACGCAGGGTTCTGAGGGGTGTCACGCACGGACACCCTCAAGCTGTGGCCTGGGGTGCCAGCCTCCGCTGCTAGGAGGGCCTGCTCTGCGGCACAGGGCCCAGTGGGTCAGGAGGGGCGAACAAAGCCACCCCCAAGTCAAAACTGGAAAAGCTGCAGCACGTGGACTTCCTGTCCCGACCGTCGGCCCACAGATGGCCACAGCCACAGCCTACAGGAACCGCTCCCTCTTCCTCCCCTGCCCCTCCGCGACGCCCACCCTCACAGGACTTTGGCACAGTCTTCCCCTGCGGGCGGGGGGCACCCTTTCCACTGTCACCCGAGGGTGCACGCCAGGCCCCGGGGTCTGGGGCGTCCATCCTAGGAATGACCTCATCCTCGCCCGCACACCAGCAGGCCGGCATTTCAGGGCAGACCTTGGAGGACCCTCCCTGGCTGGGTCCCCCTAAGGCCAAAGGAGCCACTCCCCAGCAGCAGAGAGCTGAGGGAGCCTGGGTTTCCCGGGACACAGGCTGGAGTCCCCTGGGAATCGACTCCCCTGGAAAAATGGAGGAAGTTCTCCATGCACCACGGGGCCCACTCTGCACCCACACCGTCCCAAACCTGGGGCTTCAGAGTGTGACTGTATGGGAAATGTCCTGTTTCCCCCACTTCCTGGTCCTCCCAGGAGCCGTCATTCCCTGATTATGACGCGATCGATGACTGATTTATAAGTAACTAAATAAAAGGATGAAGAAAGCAGACACAGGCCATCTCCACGTCTCAGGGTGGAACAGCACGCGCTGGAGAAGGGAGAAGGAGAGAACAGAGAGGCACCGGGCAGTGCAGGGCAGGGGGAGGGACGGGAGCCTGTGCACGAGGTCAGAACGGAGTCCCACCAGGGCGGGAAGGAGGAGCAGCCAGGAGCGACGGCCACCCCTGCGGCCACTCGGGCTGCCCACCCACAGCGGGTGGGACCCTCCAAGGGCTTCCCTGCCCACCGGTCCCTGCCTGTTCCCTGCCAGGTGGGCCCGCACCCCCTAGGGGAGGGAGTCTCTGTCCCCATCGCACCCTGGGCCGCCTGGCAACAGCCTTGGCCACGGGAGCCACCTGCAGACCCGCGGTGGCCAAGGAGGACAGCACGTTCTCACCTCCCAGCTCAGCTTCTGGAGACTGGGGCCAAGTCCCCAGGGACAGAGGAGTGTGGACCGCAGGGTCCCAGAGCCCGGCAGGTGTGCCGCACATAAATGTCCTGCGGCCAGTAGGGAAGAGGACCAGCCCAGGCTGGAGTCCCCAGCAGCCTGGTCCGCGGAGGCCACTCACAGCTAGATGGGAAGAGGAGCCCTTCAGAGGGCTGGGCTCTTAGGGAAAAGGAAGGGGAACTAAGACGTTCCATTTTACTGCCCAACCCTGTGGTACAGAATGTGACTTCTTGTGATAAATGGAAAGAGGCTTTGTTAAGGGTGAACATGAATCCCAGCAGCTCAGGAGGCTGAGGCAGGAGGATCGTGAGTTCACAGCCAGCCTCAGCAACTTAGAAGGCTCTAAGAAACTCAGGAGACCCTGTCCCTAAATAAAATACAAAAAAAAAAAAAAAAAAAAGGCTGGGGGTGTGTCTCAGTGGTCGAGTGCCCCTGAGTTCAATCCTCAGTACCCTGCCCCATGCAAATTATGTATGCATACGCATTCTCCTGGTAGGAAATACAATCAATGTCATGAAAAATGTACTCACAACATCACACAGAGAAAACAACTTGATAATCTTTTATGTATTTCTCAAGCATTTCTATGCATATAATATTATCTATATATTTTTACATTTGGGGACTTTTTTTATATCTTTATTTTTATTTATTTATTTTTATGTGGTGCTGGGGATCCAACCCAGTGCCTCACACTTTCCAGGCAAGCGCTCTACCACTGAGCCACAACCCCAGGCCCGTTTGGTGACATTTTATATAACACTATTTTGTGTGCTCCTTTTTCAAATATTGCATTGTGACTACTTCCCCATCTTATAGTCTTGGAAAGGTTGACTTTTGGTGGGAGTACTGGGGCTTGAACCCAGGGGTGCTCTACCACTGAGCCACATCCCCTGCCCTTTTTACTGAGACAGGGTCTCATCAACCTGCCGAGGCTGGCCTTGAACTTGCTCTTCTCCTGTCTCAGCCTCCCCAGGCCCTGGGACCACAGGTGTGCGCCATCATATGAGGAAGGTGACGGAAGGTTGATTTTTTGAATCCTTGCCTAACAACCGCTTAGTCTCTGGTTCCCTGCTGCCATAAAGGCGCAGCTGCGGTGAAGAATCCGGATGTGAACTGGTTATTTCGGTAAAGCAGCTTCCTGGAAGGATTAGTGGATTAAAGTGGTGACCTTGCAAAGCCGCCTGCGACAAACTGGGGTGCTCCGGAAAGATGGTGCCCATTTCCTCCCGGCTTCCCACCCCCACTACCAACAGGAAGGACTTTCCCCAGCACGGAGCTGTGTCTCTCTAGACCTTTGTCAGTCTCGGAGGAGCACAGGCAGTCTTGCAGCGGGCTCCATACACGTCGTGTGTTTCCCTTATTGGCTTCTGTATCTCTTCCTCTGTGTCTTTTTTTGCTGGGTTTTAAGTGGGGAAGTGAATTCCGATTGGCTTCCGAGGCTGCCAGACGCTATTTACCTCTTGTCACGTTTGCCGCAAATAGTTTTCCTAGGTAACATTTTCTTTGCAAATAATTTTTTTTTTTTTTGGAGGACAGAAAGCTAAAATTGTACGTGTGATGTAATCAAATACAGTGGGTTTTTTTTTTTTTTTTCCTTTCATCTTTCTTCTCTTCTGGGATTTTTTTTGCCTCACGGTTCTTTTCTCATTCCAGGATTGATTGAATATTCACTTTGATTTCTGGATCCTGATCTTGGTTTCCCTTACATCCGACTCAGTCCACCTGGAATTTATTTCGGTGACTAATGAGAGGTGGGACTCTGATTCGGTTTTTCGATCCAAGCTCCCAATTTCCCTATTAACAGTTATTGAATAATCTGTTGCTTCCCGATTGGTTTTCTCTCTCTTAGGCGCGGCTCCCACACACTAGGTTTCTTTCAGGGTCGTCCATTGGATTTCACTGATCTGTCATTCCCGATTTCTCATTGACACCAGAGGGACAAAACTATTCTTCTTTTCCATTTATTTATGTGTTCTAAGTAGTTATACATGACCGTGGTATGCATTTTAACACCTCATACATAAATGAAGTGTGACTTCTGCTTCTTCTGGTTGTGCGTGATGCAGAATCACCCGACCTGTGTGATCATGTATGTCTGTAGGGTCATGATGTCCAGTTCATTCCACTGACTTCCCACCTCCACACCCACAAAATCATTCTCAGTTTTATGATACATTTTAATATCTAGAAGAGAAAGGTGCTCAATCTTCTCCTCTTTTCAAAGAGTTGAGCTATTCTCATTGATTGAAGCATTCTCTGAATCAGCATTCTTCTTTTAAATTTTCTAATTTTGTTTGTGTTTCTAATACCACATTTGGCTACATTTATTACGGATTGGTATCTTTTGGATTTATACCTTCAGTCTAAATGAACTTTTTTTTCAGTGCTGGGATCAAACCCATGTACTAGGCAAGTGCTCTGTCTCTGAGCTACACTCCTAGCCTATATGCTCTTTCTGTTTTAAAAATTCATTTTTTTATGATTTTCTCTTTGTTATGAATTTAATCTGCTCTCCTGAGGGTTGGAGGATTTTTTTTTGTTATTCTAATGAATATAATTTCTTTTCCTTCTTTATTTTTTTTTTTTTAAATGAAAAGCTTTTTCAGAATCGGTGCAGAACTTTGGTCACAACATGAGTTTTGATACGTAAGATGGCCATTGTGGTAATTTTCTAAGTAGTCTTTAGTGGTAGTTTTGAGTGATTTGCTGACGAGGTTGTAACTGAGGAGATTGTTTCAAAAACCTCCCCATATGTTTCCTTTTAGTTAAAGTTGATGGCGTGTAGTCAGAGAATATGGCCTGAGCAATTTTTCTAATGTTTTGAAATGTGTTGCCAAGAAGTTGATTGATTTTTATAAATGCTTAAAAAGAGGTGTATTATGTGTGTATGGGCTTCAAAGTTCAAGATTTCTAATTAATTAAGACATTTAGTAATTCAGATTCTCAATATCTTCTTTTTTGGATAAAAGTTCAATCTTATTGCACATAATACTTTCATCCCTATTAAGTGTTTCCTTTCGATCAGTTAATGATTTTTGCTTTGAATCACACTTGGTTTTAGGTGAGGTTTTTTTACTCGATTGCCCTGTGATTTGCATTTATATAACAAATAATCTTTGCCTTTCATTTTTTTTCTAGATTTGAGGTATCTCTTTTATTTATTAATTATTTTAATAATTAATATATTAATTATATGTTATATATTAATTATTTATTATCATTTTTATTTATTTTATAAATAGTGTAAAGATGCATTTATTTTTAAATCCCATTTAAGTAAGAGACTTTTTTTTTCTTTTTCTTTTTTTTTTCTTTTTTTGGTATTAGGGATTGAACCCAGGGGCACTGAACCACCAAGACGCATTCCCCAGCCCTTTTTATGTTTTCTTGAGACAGAATCTTGCCAGGTCCCTTGGGGCCTGGGTAAATGGCTGAGGCTGCCTTTGAACTTGGGATCCTCCTGCCTCGGCGCCCTGAACTGCTGGGACGGAGGTGTGCGCCACGGCTCCTGCCCAGACCTGGTCTTTCATTGAGGAAGTAAACTCATTTACGTTGATTGCTCCGTCTCTTTCCCTCCTTCCTTCCTTCCTTTCTGTACTGGGATTGAACCCAGGCTGCTCTTCCACTGAGGAGCTACATTCCCAGCCCTTTGTATGTTTTGTGATTTTGAGACCAGATTCTGCTGAGGGCCCAGGCTGACTTGCCCTCTGTTTCTTTATTTTTTCTCTCTTAGCTTTGTGGGCTCGAATGTTGTTTGGAAGGGGCATGTTCATGAGACCAGAAAACCTGGGGCTCCAGAGCAGGGTGTTGGGCCCTCAGCTCTGCCGCGCCCCGGCTCTGTGACCTGCATACAGTAGGTGCTCTGGGTCTCCACTTCCTCGGGTGTGGGGGGAGACAGAACAGCCCCCCCACCTCACGAAGCTGGGTCACAGATCTCTTGAAACCACACATGGCTGAGGGGATTGTTGTCCTCACTGTGATTCCTCTAAAACTCAACCTTTCCTTTAGGCTTACGCAGTGATTCCAGTGACATTTCTCTAATTATTAAATATGAGCGATAGGGACTTAAAACATTCTCCTCCGCCACCTAAGACGGTGAATTCAGTAGGCGTGCACTAATCCCTTCTAGCCCTCTCCTCTCGAAATTTTAATCTGAGGATTTCTAACCCTCTAATTACTACGGAATGCTTGTTTTTACTTCATGCATCCGCTCTTTCCGGAATCCTCTTCTTTGACATGAGAATTTGGTTTGGCGAACGTGCACAAGTTAGTCTTCGTCTCGTTTTTTCCTGGTTTCTGTGCTGTCCACCTCTCTTTCTTTCACGCCATGCCATCGCGATCGTCACCGTGGACCTCCCTTGGTCAACCAGTCTTCAGGTTCCCCTCTCAGGTGTAGCCTGTTCTCCTCCTGAGCCCACGAAACTCTAAGAGGGACTTTTGGTCTCCTTTTATTGCTTCCAGTGACAGGGTGTGTCCACAGCCGGAGACCGTGTGGAGGTCTGCCAACGCCTCCTGGAATTGGGAGCTCCGGAGGAAAAGTCAGTTCTGGGCGGCCCAAGTGCCTCTGAGACTGTCAGCCTGTGATTGAAGAACTTTTCCAGAAAAAGAACATATCAGGGTGTGGGCAGAGATGGTTCCTCTCTGTCCTTCCCGCTGGAAAGCAGAGAACCTTTCCGATCTGCCTGATCTCATCTACCGTCCTGCACATGCCTCCCCTGGGCCCATCCTGGAAAAGTTTTCTTTGTGTAGGTCTTTGATTATGCTTTTATTCAAATCGTTCTGGTTTTATCCTCTGAAACGACTCTAATTGTCGTCCTTGACCTGGACGCGTAACCCCAGCTCTGTTCTGTCCACCGTCTCTCTCATCCCCTCTGCTTTCTGAGAGAACTTTAGGTCTGTCCTCCGCGTTCCACATTATTTTTTAAAAATTCAGTGTCATTGATGTGAATTTCCTTTTTTTTTTTTTTTTTGCAAAAGCAATGTAGGTCTGCTTATGGGAGCCAGGTGCACTTTCCTGTCATCTCTCTGCACTCTTCTTCCTCGTCACAGAGGCTGGATTTTCTTGTACTGTTAGGGAAACCTCCGAATCTTCTCCTGTTACTTTTTGGTTTATCATAATTAAACATCCTTCCACATCTTCAAGATAATTTTCCTCTTCCTGAATGCTGCAGAGGTCTCACGTAGGATCCTGGCTCTTCCCCTGTGTCTGTGAGCGGCCTCCCCAGACCCAGTCCTGGCACAGATGGCCTTGCCTGTCCCCTGCCCTACCTGAGTCTGACTTTTCCTTTCCCCCACTAGAGGGCAGGATTCCTGGTCTAGCGGCTTCATCCAACGCAGTGAATACTTTCTCATCCTCCCCGACTAGACCTCTGAGGCCTTGAACCGGCGGTTTGCAAACTTTTAAAATCATGGACTCCTACTGGTAAAAAAATTTGGGGGCTTGCATCATCCCCCATTACACATAGATTATAAAAGGCACACGTGTCACTCTCTCTATATATTAAGTACTAACCAAGCTGAATTTTTTTTAGATAAAATAACTGTGACTAGAGGTTCTGATCGTTTCTTCCCATGGATACTTGCACGAGCTGCACATTCGAGGTTCATCCTCACCCAAGGGGCCCATGAGAACCACAGTCCTCAGTCCTGCTCTGCTGAGGCTCTTCTCAGTCCTGCTCAGTTTGTGGGCTCGACTCGCGGGTTTCCACCAACCCCGTCAATGTGCTCCATCCTGGAGACGATCTCTGAAGTCCCCTGTCAGAGGTGGCCGGAGGTTGTGGGAGGACGGGGGCAGGCGGGAGCCCCGTGTCCTTGCTCTCCGCTGCAGGTGGGTGTCTGCAGAGGGGGCTGGAGGGAGGAAGCCCCTTTTTATCCTCCCTGGGATGGGAGGGGGGCTCTGTGTGCGTGAGCCCAGGGCTCCAGAATCAAATTCCTCATTCAAATGCCAATATGCGGCGGGAGGGGGGTGAAAATTCCCACCATTACACCCCCAAACCTGCTGACCGCCCCGAAGGCCCAAGACACGGAGGCAGCCTGTGGGCGGATCCTGGAGCTGCAAGAGGGAAGAGTCCAGAGGGACCCATTCGAGAGGCTGGGAGGTCATTTACAAAGCACAGCTCGGCCCGCGTTGTCAGGGTGGTGCAGGCCTGCGCCCCTCCAGGGACAGAGACACGGGTGGGAGTGGCAGGTCGAGGTTCAGGGCACCAGGGAAGCCGCTTCCCCCACCCGCCGCATCGCACTGGCACCGGGGCCTCCGCTGGTCTCTCCCTTGCAAGGCTGCCTGGCATTTGACAGTGTTTAATGAGGAGGTTCCTCTGGCAGCCCTGGGAGGCCTGTGGGAGGTGGGCACGCAGCCAGGAGAATCCCAGAGACTGCCGGGTGTGCAGCCGCCGGCCTCGGAACCGGTGATGTCATGCTCACTGGGGTCCCGGCAAAACAAGCCCCGTGTTGTCACTGCCCCCTGGCAACCAGGCGCCACCCTCCCGACAGGGTGGCTGTTCCGCACCAGGCCACCTCCCCTCCCTCCCTGCCAGGGGGAGACGGGAAAACCTTTATTGTCACATAAAAGCCAATCCCAGATATGAGAGATGTCTTTTAAAATGCATCTTGCTGAAGAGGGATTTCCATAGCAACTTCAGAAGTGTGTGTACACGACTAGAGATAAGTCCAGGCTGGCGACGGACACCTGGAAGGTGTGCAAGTCCTGCTCGGGACATCAGCAGCCAGGGGTTTTGCTAGAAGCTGTCATCCTGCTCTGTGACCCAGGGCAAGTCACTCACCCTCTCTGATGTCAACAGTGATAGATTCATAATCACATCAAGCCAAGAGAGCTCAAGGTCCTCTCATCCATACCCCCCCAACACACCCCAGTTTGACGTTTCAGTCCCTCAAAGCATCCCACGCTCCCAGTTTCTGTCCAGTCTCTGGCTGAATAACTCCTGCCTCAAGGTCTCTGCCAGTCTTACTTATTAGCTGACTTTGGGAAAGACAAGGATCATTCAAACTTGATTCTAAAAGAAACCGGTTGGTCTTTGTAAGAGAAGAGCGTTGCCTAATTGGGGAATGATGCACTCACTCATGTGTGTGTTCCCCAGATCAGGTTCTGGGGAAGTCCTCGAGATGCTGAGGTCTGGGGATGGGAGGTTTCTTGGAACCGCTCACAGGGGCCTGGAGGAAGCAGGAGGAGCAGAGTCCTCCAGTCACCTCTCAGGGACCCCAGATTTATCCTGCAAAGTACTGCCCTGAGAAGCCAGAGACACCCGTGACCCCTGACCAAGGACTTGACCTGGGAGGACCCAGGCAAAGCCAACCCAACCCAGGCTGGGAGTGAGGGCCGGGTCCTGGGGGAGCAGCCGGGCGACCCCAGGTGTCCACCACTCACAGTGTGCTTGAACTGCAAGGAGGCCAGCCCTGGAGACCAAGGGACATGGAGTGGCCATCAGAGGCGGGCAAGGCAGGGGGACTGGGGTTCAAGTGTCAGTTTCCATGGCCCTGAGAGTCGCACACTAAGAGAACTGGTAGAAGAGCCAAAGCCACGGTCCCCCCGTTAAGTGCAGGATCCAGTGGGCGGATGAGGCGTGAAGCTCAGGGCCAACAGACAGTCACACCAGGCTTCCCACTTCCAGGCTCTGTGACCCTGGCCAGTTATTTTATATCAGCAGACTCCAATATGGGGACATCAAGGTCCTTCTGCCATCAGAGTGTTGTGAGGACAAGTGGAGGGGGCAGATGAAGCATCTGACATAGAGGAAGCACAGGGTAAAGCAGGAGCAATGACAATGTCCTCCCCTCCCATGTACACAGCCAAGTAGAAGACTTTTTGGCCAAATGGATTTTCCACAAGAGAAGGGAAGACTTTATAAATTCGAACTAGTTCTTTGAGAGTTTTATATTTTCTCCCATACTGGGGACTGAACTCAGGAGTGCTCTACTACGAGGCTATATTCTTGGCCCTTTTTGATTTTGTTTTGAGACAGAATCTCACCAAGTTGCAGAGGCTGGCCTCAAGCTTTCGATCCTCCTGCCTCAGCCTTCCCAAGTCGCTGGGATCATAGGCGTGCACCACTGTGCCAGGCTTTTGTTCTTTGCTTCTCTGTGCCTTTGTCTTGGTCCTGGGGTGGGGCTGGTGAGTCATGGTTGCAGACAGAGGCCGGGGGTGTTGGGGAGGCCAAGGCTCAACTCAGCCTGAGTTTGGAAACTATGAAGGGCCATTCACTATCAAGGAAAATGCAACAGAGTGTTTTGCAAACTACATGCTTTGAAACATGTTTACTTTCCAGTAAAAAAAAAAAAAAAAAAAGTGACAGTTTCAATCAACAATGAAACTCATTTGTTGCGTGTTCAAGCTCTTGGCTGATCTGAAATACATGCCAAGCCGTGATTGGGAAACTCGAAAGACTTCAAATACCTTAAAGGGATCCACTAATTCAGTTATGAGTGCTGTAGAAAACTTGACTTCCATCAACTAGAAAGGAAAACAGGACGAGTACAGGCCACTGTATGGCGTCGGTCTGTTCTAATTATAAATAACAGCCACGGAATTCCCAAGAGTCATGCAGGAACCTACGCAATTCCTATTAATAATCTTTACTACCACTGTATGGCAATACACGGCTCCTATACATCACCTAGTGTGACTCTGATGATAAGTCCTGCAAAGCGGGCACTATTATCTCTACTCACAGATGAGAATGTTGAAGCCCAGAAAGGGAAGTCTCTCCACTACAGGGAGAGTGTCACCAGAGCATGCAGTGGAGCCCAATGGGAGCGCATGTTGAGATTTCAGCTCCCACGCAAGGACAGGGGTCTGCAGATCCGGTATTGTGTGGCCCTGGGCTCTATCTGTGAGAAAGTTCTCACTTCACTGGTTTTCAGAGACGAAACCTGCCACCCTTAAAGAGACAGGTCTGCTCAGCAGAGTATCCTCTCCATTTGACTATGTCTCACTGGCCAAAAAAAAAAAAAAAAAAAATCTGAAAGAAATCTACAAACAGAACATCTCAAAATAGGTGGGAAATGGGGTTCAAAGCACCCTTGTGAGATACAGGAAGGCTGAGTCTTCTCCACACTTCTTTGCCTTGTTTTATCTCGGCTAGGTTCCCCGTGCAGAGGTGGTTTGACGATAAAATGGGAAAACACTGATGAATGGAGGAAGACTACCAGGATTTGTGTAAACTACAGAAGGTGGTTTCTGACATGACATTTTTTTTTTTCTCCTGGGAACATATCTTGATTCTATTTCAACTCATCCTCACTTTTCAATGAGAAAACTGAAGCTCGGAGAGGTTAAGTAACTCGACCTTCGTCTCACGGCAACTTGGGGGCAGTGTCCAGGTTTCTAATCTAGGTTTGGACTCCATGTGTGCAATCAGGTTAAAAAGAATCTCCAGGCGCAGCTCGAAAGGGAGAGAGGTCCCAGAGGGCAGCCTCAAGGTGGTGGCAAAGGGCGGGAGCAACCTTGAGCCCTGATGGTGGCTCTCCTGGGGAACTGGCATGATGTGGCAGAGCCTGGGATCTCTGTGACGCCACGTTCCCCTTCTCTCCCACCTGCTACTTCTCTGAATCACAGCCCCATCTATCCCATCAATGAAGTGCTCCTCCGCCTTCAAAGTGCCCGCCAACCAGGCTGGGAACTTGTCGCCAATCTGGCTCCCCCTCAGCAGCTCTGGGGGAAGGCAGGGTTGTGCCTTGTAACAGATGACCTTGAAGCTGACCCTGCCCAGCCTGACCCACCCTTGGGGAGCAGACAGAGCGGGGGTGGGGCCATGAAGAGGGTTTTGGGCGGATGTTGTTGAGAACCGGCTCAGAGGCTTCATTCCCACGGTGGGCATCATTAAAGAGACCAAAGCGGGCCAAGTGTGGGACCCAGGACGGGTTAACCATGTGACCAGAAGGTCCTGACACGCTGGTGTACCCAGGGAGCGCAAGTCAGGCGTCTCCTGTGTCCCCGGCTTACCTTGGTGCCTGGGCTTCGGTATCCAGCGCGGGAGGCCCAGCTGCGCCCTCCTGGGCCCACCGGCTCCCTGGAGGGACTGGGCAGTCCTCCTCCGAGCACACCCTGGGCCTCGCGCTCCCCCTCCCTTACCTGGTGGGCTCTGCTCAGGGGCCCCCGTGGGTGGGGACAGGACGCTGGGAGTACCTTTCGCAGACTCGGACGGTCCAGGCGGCGATGATCCACAGGGAGATGCTGAAGACGAGCAGCACGGTGCCCGGGCAGATGGTCATGAGCGTCTTCATGACGAAGCGCGTGTTGAAGTTGATCTTGTTGAGCGCCCCGATGCTGCGGGAGGAGGCGTCCGTGAAGAGCTTGCTGTGCAGCAGCATGACGCGCGCGATCAGGTAGAGGCGCAGGAACATGGGGATGGACAGGATGATGTCCACGTCCGCCTCGGCCCGCGACGGCGTGTAGGAGAAGGCCAGGCGCGCCGTCCAGAAGAACTTGTACTCGCCGGGGATGGGGTGGATGGCGCACACCAGCATCTCGAGGCTGATGTAGAGGATGCGCTCGTAGGTCATGGCTATCCGCCAGTCGTCCGCGCCGTTGTCGATCACGAAGAGCTGCGGGAGCACAGAGGGTTAGTTCCCGGGGCCAGCACTGGGCGGCACAGCAGTGCTCAGGGGGCGGGCGGCTGCCGGGCACGGGTCAGCCTGGCACCTGGGCCTCCCATAGGGGCCTCCGATAGGGGCCTCGCTTTCCTCCTCCGGAAATGGTTTCCTGGGATGTTGGGATTGACTAGGGGTGGAGCTCCATAGTGAAGTGCCTTCCTAACGTGTCTGAGGTCCGTCCCCGGCACCACCAAAAAACAAAGCCCGAGAGTTCTTCCTTCTGGATTAGACCCACAACAAGGAGACCCCGAGGCGCTGGGTAAGGGCTGGGTGGTAGGTAGGGCACCTGCCTGGCATCCCTGAGGCTGAGCCCGGGCACCAAGAAGGGGGGAATTCCCCAGGTGTTAAGTGTCATTGAACGCAGATGTGAGGACTGTGGCTGGGGGGGGCCTCCCTGCCCCACCCTGCCCCCCACCAAGGGAGCCAGGCTGGAGATTAGGCTGACCATGGGTGGCCAGTGACTTATTCAGTTCCACCTATGCAATGAGACCTCCATAAAGACCCAAGGACAGGTCCGGAGAGCCTCCCTATTGCCAAACCCATGGAAGTAGCTGGAAGATGGCCTCTTAGAAAGACCTGGAGCTCTGGGCCCTTCCCCCATGCAGCGGCCTCTGGATCTCTTCCACCTGCTTCTTCATCTGCAATATACTCTGTCGTCAACAAGCAACTGTGTCCTCTGAGCTCTGTAAATTTCTCTAGCAAATCCATCAAATCTAAGGAGGAGACCATGGGAGCCCTGGTTTATAGCGGATTGGTCAGAACCACCAGGGGGGCTCTGAAGTGGGGGTGGTATGGCGGGACTGGGCCCTTAGCCTGTGCCGTGTCATGCTAACTTCAGGGTGTCCGCGGGAGAATTGCTTGTCGTGTGGACAAGAACTCCACCAATTGGGTGAGCAGAGTGTTCTGTGTTGCGGGAGGGAATTGGGAGGAGAGAACAGTTGGGCAGGTTCTGGCTATCCACTTCCAAGGTCCCTTCCAGTCTGAGGTGCCACTTCGTGACAAGGAGCAAGAACAGCTCTTTACTATTAAAAACACATCCCCACCAGGCCCCGAGCTACTGGAGGAGGCTGCAGGGATGAAAATTGAAGTTTCCTGCATGACTGAACTCACAAGGGCTGGCACAGAGTCCTGCTCCCCGCTCAGAGCAGGGACCCGCAAGTGTCTGCTGGCAGTGCTGTGCTCCGTGTGCCGTGCGGTGCTCCTGGCACGGACTTTGGAGCGGGCTGCCTGATCTTAGCACTAATGTGCTCTGTGATCTTGTGCACGTCACTGAACTTCTCTGAGCCTCAGTTCTGTTATCTGGGGATGATATTATTTGCTGCACACGGGTCACTCCGAGGCTGTAATGGATTAGTATATACAATGTGCATAGAATCCTGCCTAGCACCCAGCACTGACTATTAATAGTGCAGTTATCAGCTATTAGTATTAGCTATTATTATTATTTTGGTGGGTGTCTTAGTCTTTCTAGAAAGTGAGACTTGGGCTCAGTATATCTAAGTTCCCTTCCAGGCCTAACTTTCCACAAAGCTGGAGATGCTTGCTGTCACTTCATGAGATTGCACACGCACACAAGTGGTCACTACGCACCTGCTGTTTCCTAGCCTGTGCTTGGTGCTGGGGTTCACATGTGCAAAAGGCTCAGCTTTTGTCCTCAAAGGAGGCTCATTGTTGGGTCCTACCATGTTCAATGACTGCAAAAGGGACTTCACGGGGCTGGGGTGGTGGCTCAGTGGTAGAGAACTTGCTTAGCATGTGTGAGGCACTGGGTTCAATCCTTGGCACCACATATAAATAAATAAAGGTCCATCAATAACTCATAAAAATATATTTTTTTAAAAAACGGACTTTACATCCTTCCTCTCTGCAGCCTCCATCTCCACATCCATAAAACGAAAGGCCTTGAAGTCCCTGTGCAGCTCCGCCGTGCCCCAGGGTCTGATTCTTGGGGGCTGAGACGGTGTGTTGGGTGTGAGGCCTCCACACAGCTGTGCCCCCCACTTCGGAGAGGCCCCGGAGCTGTTCACCACATCATTCTGTCTCTGTTCTGGAACTCAGTGCCCCAGCAGCCCTGGCGTGGCCTGTGCCAGGTCACCCACCCGCACACCCGCTGGGGACTCCAGCCCCACACGCTGCCTGCCCCACTGAGAGCATATGCTCTGCAGGACTCTCGGCGTCCGCAGGGAGGTGGCCACACGGGAGCTGGTGCTCTGGGGCTGTGAGCCGGGAAGAAGGGCACTGCCCAGGCGCCAAGGTCTTAGTGGAATCAGGCTGGCTTAGAAAGAGACTTACCAAATTAAGTCACTGCACATGTGAGTGTGTCCCACTGAGTCCCACTGTCATGTATGACTCTAATGCACAGTAAGTTTTTATTTTATTTTTTTTAAAGAGAGAGTGAGAGAGGAGAGAGAGAGATAGAGAGAGAATTTTTTTTTTTAATATTTATTTTTTAGTTCTCGGCGGACACAACATCTTTGTTGGTATGTGGTGCTGAGGATCGAACCCGGGCCGCACGCGAGCGCGCTACCGCTTGAGCCACATCCCCAGCCCCGCACAGTAAGTTTTTAAAAAAGATAATATGGGGCCAGGGCTGGCGGAAGAAGTTTGATTTAGTCTGGAAATTCAGGCCCCCCTCAGGGGGAGTCAGTGAGAGGGAGGGAGGTGGGGGTGGGGGATTGGCCAAAGACTGGGCTCAGCCTCCCTCCCCTCCCTTCACTCTGCCCATCCCATTGCTCCTTCAAGGGTCTGGGCCCCAGGAAGCTTCTGCTTTGTTTGTTGGCTTCATAACCAGGGATGGAACCCAGGGACTTAACCACTGAGCCACATCCCCAGCCGAGGAGAGCCAGGGCCAACGGGTAGGAGGCTGCAGGAGGGAGGCCAAGCTGATGGCGGGTCTCTCTCCTGGCTGAGCCTGGTCCCTTCTCCCTGCCCAGGACCCTACAGATCCACAGTCACCTGTGAATGAACTTCATGAGCCACGGAAGACCATTGACTCCTTCACTCAACCGCTGTGTGCTGAAGGCCCTCCATCTACTGTGGGGGTGGGATTCAGGGTGGGGGAAAGCCCGTGTGATCCGGGTCACCCCCGGGGAGGATGGTGGAGGGGAGGTGACGTCCACAATGGGAGCACCTGGCCAGGGCTCAACAGGAAGCTGTCGCCGCAGAACGGGAGGCGCACAGCACAGCACCAGAGGGAGATGCCCCTCCTTCTCCCCCAGGGCAGGGGAGCCCGGGTTTTCCCAGACGCAGGATCCCCCACCAATTAGAAAGACCTCATGGCCACTCCAAGGGTTCCCCCGGCTCCTGACTGCCACCCAACAGGCCGAGCCATGGCAACGTGACTGCCTGGCCAAACTCTTCCAATATGAAATTAAAACCATCCACCCTGTAATACCGAGCCACCTCCGGTTACTATAGTAACTGGGTTCGCTCTGGGCAGGAGCTGAAGCAATGAGTAGCAGATTTCTTTGATTGCTTGATAGGGAATGGGATTGAATGCCATCTGATGGCAGGATAGGGGGGACAATGGCTCTGCCCTGCTTGGCGGGGGGGGGGTACAGGTCCCACCCAGGGCCTCTCAGGTGTCCTGGTGCAGGCGGCGGGGAGGGGGGGGAACCAGGGGGTAGTGGATTTGGAGGCTTGTGAGCTCCCACCTGTTTTCAGCCACGTTGTCTTAGGCCAGTCACAGGACTTGGCACAGCCTGCTCGCCCATCAGTATCACAGGGTAGTGACCTTGACCTTGCCTGCCTCACGGGATCAGTGCTAGGCGCCCTCAACAGAGATAACAAGTGGGACTGTGCTCTGCCAACTACTCTGAAGAGTGAGGGACCCTTAAGCTAGCTGCCAGAGGGCGCTGGATGGGAGGCATCCCTTGGAAGCCTCCGGTGGGCGAGGTTTGGTGGATCTTCCAGAACAGCCATGTCTGTCCCCTATGAGGACACCCAATGCCTTCTACGTTCTGACCCCTGGAATCTGGGCCCTCCAAACCTGTCCTTGCTCCCCTTAAATTGAGGACAGATAACAGCCACCGCCCTCCTGCTTGCTCACCCAGCACCCTGTTCATTCCTTGCCACGTCTAAATCTCAATTACATATTCATTGGACTTTTTCAGGGTTTTGTCTGTCTCTCCCCTTAGACTTATCGTTTTCAACTTGTCTGAATGTTTGAATCACTTGGAAATCCCATTTTTAAAAATCCCATACCCAGGGGCTGGGGTTGTGGCTCAGCAGTAGAGCGCTGGCCTAGCACGTGCGGGGCCCTGGGTTCCATCCTCAGCACCACATAAAAATAAGTGAATGGAATAAAGGTATCATGTCCAACGACAACTAAAAAATTAAATATATAAAAAATCCCATACCCAGGCCCACTTTATATCAAGTACGTCTGAATCTCTGGGGGGCTGAGGCCCTGACATTGGGATTTTTTTCTTAAATCTCCCCAGGTGACTCCAAAATGTCACCAGGATTGGGACTTACTAGTAACAGCTGGAACTCCAAAGGATCAGGGGTTCCGGCAAAGGCTCCGTGGTACCGGCAGGGCCTAGCCCAGATCTTGACATGTAATAGGGGTTCCGTGGATGCTTGAGTGGTGAATCAGTAACCACCGCCGTGTGACCCTGGACCCCAGTCTTCCCTCTCTTGGGCTCAGTTTCCTCCTCTGAGGAAGGAGGGGGTGGAGGAGATGATCCCCAGGAACCTCCTTCTCTAAGGAGCCTCAGTTCTGTGGCTTGTGTGGACTCTCGCTGGCACCTCCCACTTGCTGGTGTCCTCTGTCCATGGGAGCCCTCTGGGGACAGGTCCTGGCTCCTCTCACCTCCTCCCCCTGCCTGGGATGGATGGTGCCTGGCTCACCCTGAGTGGTCTGTTGGGTTTTGGTGAAGGGGCGGGGGGTGGTAAAAGATGGATGCCATATGAAGAATAGGACAGGTTGCCCGTGGCCCTTGTTAGCCACTCAGAAGGGAAATTCCCGTCGGAAATTCATTCCTAAGCCTGTGACTGACAAAAGACCTGCCGATTCATCTCAAGCCATGGGAAAGGAGACCGTTTAATTTCCAAAGGGTGGTCCAATCTGGAGGGCAGGGTCCCAGGTGATCTCCAAACCTTAGAAAGTTCTAGAACGACCAGGCACAGTGGCACGCACCTGTAATCTCAGAGGACTGGGAGGCTGAGGCAGGAGGATTGGAAGTTCAAGACCAGCTTTAGCAATTTATCAAGGGCCTGAGCAACTTAGAGAGAACCCATCTCAAAAAGCAAAAAGGACCGGGGGTGTGGTTCAGTGGTTGAGCACCCCTGGGTCCAGTCTGCCCAGAGGAGAAAAAGAGAGTTCTAGAGCTCATCTGGAATCGGGATTTTTGAGTAGCACTTGACCAGAGGGTCAGGGAGAATATTCAAGGACTTTCCTCTCCTAGGGTTTGGTCTCGTCGCCCAGCCCTGGTTCTACAACATCTTAACGGTTCACCTTGGTTGGGTTTTGGAAAAGTTCCAAGGTGATGGGGACAGAATCCAGCACAGCGTGGGGAGCACCGAGGACCCCTGGAGGGGAGAAAGCTCAGAGGCCCGCAGCTAAGAGCCAGTGTCCTCCTGACCTGGCCTGGGTTTGCCCCTTACACTAAATCCTTCTGCTGCTTTCCTGGGGATTCTGAGAGCTTGTAGGATTTCCAGTGTGTTAGTATAATCCCCGGGGCTTTGGGAGGGAGGTTTTACACAACAGAGTGATTCCAAACTTGCTTTCAAGGAGTTTGTAATTAGAGCAAAAAGAGAACCACTTCCATTCTCTCAACTCAATTCGATATCACCATCAGGAAGAACCAACGCGGACGAGACGCTGTGGAGACACAGACGTGAGTCAAACACGCGTCCACGAATCAGCTCGCCATCTCGAGCGGCTCTTGCGCATTCGAGAATCCAGAGGAGGACCGTGTTGGAAAGCCTCTTGGGAAAGACAGGGTTTTGGCAGCACCTTGAGGCAGACACACTTGACGTGGAGCTTGCAAAATGGCCCCAGATTCCTTCCATTGTTAGCTCGCTTCTGCACCTGCCACTCGATCTCTCCACCCAGCAAGAGGCAAGTTCTCCTTCCCAACCACTTGAATCTGAAATTGGCCGTGTGCCTCACGTTGGCCAAGAGGAAATTAGTAAATGTAATGCAGCAGAAGTGCTGCGGGGCTTGCTGTAGACACATGACCTCACCCTTGCTGTCACCGCAGCCTGCAGAGAGCCCCAGCGGGTAGACACTGTGGTGGGGCCATCCTAGACCACCTGCTCCTAGGTTGCTGCCCCCAGAGAATCCTATGGTTTGAACCGTTAAATTTTGGGGTGCTTTTCTACCCCATAATACTGACATGTACCCAGATTAATTCATGCACTTCACTTAGCATGTGCATCCGAAGTGGATGATGCCCTGCCACGCCCAACATTTCCCCTTCAGAGTCTCCTGGCTGGCCAGTCTTTCTAAAGTGACTGGGGGATCCTGGTCAGGGCCATTCCAGCTTCCCTCACCTCAACTGTACCCTATGGTCACACTGTTTCATAGATGGAAGAATAATTCAAAACATTAAAAAAGTCATTCTGCAAACTGTTTAGTCATTTTCCATACGAAGTTTTCCCGGAAGTGAGGAAGTTTGCTGGTAGACGCTGGTGATGGAATTAAGAAACAAAGGCAAAATCGAATTTATGGGGAAGCAGGAACAGTGAAACTCATTGGGAAATTTGAGGAGTAAATGGTTTAGCTGGAAGCCAGCAGAAGGTCACTCTGGAGTGGCCACAGGGTCTGGGACCGGTTGTCCTGTATGATAGGGACTTAGAGAAGCTGCTTTTGCTAAAAGCAAAGACTCTTCATTTAGGCCTGCAGATGCCCAGAGACACTTCATCTCTGAATGATCATAAGGGTATCAAAGAAAATGACTTCAGTTATTTAAGGGTGAGTTTTGGCTGTGGGACATGGTGCCTAGCAGAGTTTTTTTGGAAAGGTACTAGGGATTGAACTCAGGGGTGCTTAACCACGGAGCCACATCCCCAGCCCTTTTTTGTATTTTATTTAGAGACAGGGTCTCACTGGGTTGCTTAGGTCCTAAAGGAAGTTGCTGAGGCTGGCTTTGAACTCGTGATCCTCCTGCCTCAGCCTCCTGAGCCTCTGGGATGACAGGCGTGGCCACTGCACCTGGACTAGCAGGCTCTTTCTATAAGGCTGGCCTAGCCCTTCCACCTGCCCCTCTGGCTCACCAGGACAAGCTGATTGTTCCTCTCCAGAGCTTCTCCCAGAGCATCGTGCCACTCGCCAGCTCCCCCCAGAGGCCAGCTCTGAAGGGCAAGCTGGTCACCTTAGGACAGGCCCGTTCAACCAGAATCTCTGGAGTTCACTCTGGAGCGGCCACAGGGTCTGGGACAGGTTGTCCTGCATTACAGGGACTTAGAGCAGCTGCTTTTGCTAAAAGCAAAGACTCTTCATTTAGGCCTGCAGATGCCCTGCGGGTAACTAAAAGCAGGACAAAGCTTAGGAAGCTGCACAGTATCCACTTTGTGTCCGTCTTCTCCGTGACCTTACGCCCTGCGGCCTGCCCGGCTCCGCACAGAGGCTCATCCTTTTAGGGGTGTTCATCTGGAAACTGCGAATGCAGGTTGATTAGACCCGTATCCGCCCGACCTGCTCCTCCCACCTGCAGGCCGAGGCGAGATGGGCAGCGTCCTGTGCCGGAGTCCTGCGGGGGCGCCCAGAGTCTTCAGTTCTGTTCTGAACTTTCCAGAAGTTACGGCTGAGATGCTGGATCTCACTTTGCCTTTCCGAAATGGCCAAATTGATTCTTTTCCTGCTTGTCACCTTGCTGTTTGGTCTTTGGGGTGAGAGGATGGATTTGGTTTGTTGGGGCCCCCAGAGTTAGGCCTCTGGCCTGGGACTTTGGTAACACATACCAGGAGACAAGGAGACTGTGCAGCTCCCGGTGACGGTGACAGAGCTGGGCTTCAGGTCCCGGCAAGCACCCCGAGAGGGAGGGGCCACACAGCTGGACTCCCTGTTCTGTCCCGTTTTCAGGGGATGTAAACTTGCTGTTGTTTCATGGGGTTCGGTGGACCGTCTCGCCCCGCCCGTGCTATTTTGGAAGGCTGGAGGTCTTTTATGTTCTTTTTAAAACAAAATCTTTTAAAAAAATGTTCTCAGCTACGGGGGAAGACCCTTCTTAAATATTTTCTGACCCATCTAAAAAACTTCCATTCTTGCACAACTATGGGTTTTTACAAGTTACAGAAGAGAAAAGGGGAAAAGCTTTTGTGATCTCTACTATTCCCTCGCCGTGGGGGGAAAAAACATCAGGGAAATTCTCCATCATGTAAAAAATACATATATTTTTTTCTGTATATCTCTATCTGTGTATGCCTATATATATATACAGATATAGATATCTATACATAGATATGTATACAGAAAAAAAAGGAAAAGGAAAAACATCACAGATAAAAACAGACTTTCTTAAAATATGTTATTAATGTATGCTATATAGATAATAAATTTAGATTCCCTAGAGCACGTACGCTGCGTATACAACATTACTATGGGGTTGCCATGGAAACAACATCAGAAGTCCCGTAATACCTAATTAGGTTTCCCCGAGGACGGGAGCTGATTGCGAGTGATAAAATGAACTTGGGGTTGGCAGTTATGCTGAACATGGAATTTCTAGTAAGCAAATGCTCCACAGAGCTAGATGAAGACGGGGAAGGGAAGAACAGAACAGAAAATAAGAGAAAAGAAAAAGCCAAGGAAGAAAAAAAAAGTCGGGGGGGGGGGACTTTAAAAGAAGTGGGCGTGGTGGCGAGTGCTGCTGCCCTGTTCTGTGTTATCCAAGAGGAAATCCTCCCTGTCCAACCTTAACTTACTGAGGCAGGTGGCACTGGGCCCTGTGCAATGTCCCCCTGTGGCTCTTTGGCGTGGTCAGGCCAGGGAGAGTTCGCCCATGGTCTCTTGCTGTTGTGCATGAGAACCTTGGGGACTTCTGAGTCTGTGATCTGCGTGGGACCAACAGAGACCAGGGGTGACCACGAATCCTTTCTCCTGTGCCCAGCTCTTGGAGAATGCATTGGGGGGAGCAAAGATTCTCACTCGCATGGCAAGAATTCCTCTACTTCTGATGGTGGCACCATTGGGGGTAGAATATTCTGCCACTGCCCATCTTATGTGGCAAGTCTCTGTCCCTCTCTGGACCCCAGATAACATCAAGGGCTGGGTTCAATCTGTAGTTTCCTAGCTGTGGGGCCATTTCTTCTAATGAGGGTTTCATATAAGCTCAACAGGGGAAAGGCAAACTCAGCCTTCCAGTCGAAAGGCTAGAGAACAACATCCAACGGCCAACTCACTCACCTCCTCCCCCAGCTCAGAGAGACCTCTGCAGTGGCCTTCAACCCCTGCACAGAGCCCTTCAGTTGGCGAACCATCGGGTGGACCGCTTTTCCTCTGGCTGTATAGGGGAGTGAGGTGAAATTCTGGTGTTATGGTTCAGAAGGGAGGTATCCCCCACAGCTCCTGTGGGAGACCAGGCAAGGAGGTTTAGAAGCGAGATGATTGGATTGGGAGAGCCTGAGCCCAGGATTCATCTCCTGATAGGTGGCTGAAGGCAGGTGGGGTGCGCTAGAAGAGGAGGGTCCCTGGGCTGTGCCTTTGGGTTTATTTTTCGTCCTTGCTGAGCCGAGAGAGCGCATGCTCCCCCACTCGGCCTCCTCCTCCTCCTGTCTCTCTCTCTCTCTCTCCAAGATGAACTTTTCCTCCTCTAATTGTTCTTGTCGGGTCTTTTGGTCACAGCAGTGGGAGCGCTGACCTCAAGGGGCTTGAGGTCCAGATCAAGATCCGCTAGGTGCACAGGCATGAGCTCTGCCCCATCAGCTCCCTCCTTCATTCGTCAGTAGGAATTGAGTTCTGACGGCGTGACAGTCCTGGGCCGAGCTCTAGGGATACAGCAAGAACCAGAACCAGGATGGCACTTGGAGAGTCCGAGAAGGAAGAAGGCCAAGGTGGGTACCAGCTGAGGTCAAGAAGGGAGAGGAGCCAGGTCACGGGGACCCTGGAGGTGATGGGGGAGCTGTACTGAACGGCAGGGAGGTCGCAGGCCTACCCGACCAGGCCACACACACACTGCTACAACTGTCTGAGATGGGCTGTCCTGACTTGTTCTCTTCCCAGTGGGAGTCACTTACTGAAATTAAGTGGTTTACCTTTTTATTATCTGTTTCCTCCACTAAATAAAATGTAAACTCTATGAATACAGAGGCCTTATCTGCTTGTTCTTGCTATATCCCTAGGTATAGCAGACTTGTCCACAGATACGGAATGTCTGTATTAGTCTGCTCTGGCTGCTATAACAAAAATATCACCGACGGGGTGACTTAAATAACCGAAATTTATTTTCTCACAGTTCTGGAGGCTGAAAGCCTGAAATTAGAGTGCCAGCCCGGTGGAGTACCATGTGAGGTGGAAATCTTCCTCTTGTAAGGCCACAGTCCTATTGGACTAGTGCCCCGCCCGTATGACCTTACTTAAGCTTAATAACATCCTAAAGCTCCTATCTTCCGATGAGGCGCACTGAGACAGGAATCTGAGGGGACACAATCAGTCCATAGAAGTATCCACATGCTTCATAAATACCTGAAAGCCAGACTCTGGGCCAGGCCAAGTGATTTGGCACATCCTAGTCTCATTGCAACCTCCCAAGGGAAGTAATAGCGTGTCCATTTTGCCGATGAAAAACTAAAGCCCAGGGAGGTTCTGTCAATGGCCCGGGGCCTGCAGGGGACTCCATGGGACTCCAAGTCTTCCACCCGCTCACCTGCCGGCCTGGCAAGTGGTACCCAATCGGTTGGGGACCGGCCAGTTTGGTCTCTGTTTTGTTCTAAAGAAAAGTCAAACCCACCCTTCAAACCCACAGTCATTCTTAGAAGAATCGTTGTCACTGACCAGAGAATCAATATGCAATTAAAATGCGCTGGGGTTCGTCCCTAGTGTCTGCTCCACCCTGGGAAACCCACATTGAAATTAGCCGTCGAGATGGGTCTCCGTTTGTGGAAGTAAGACAATTGCTTTCATCTCCACAGAGAGAATATCTGTGTATCATGCTCCCTGCCTCCTCATCCCCCGCACCCCCATGGCGAGATCTCTGTGGAGATCTGGTGGTGGCGCCCGTCTCAGGGAAGAGTCCATCTTCAATGAGGAGCCCACCTACAGACCTAAGCATGTTAGCTAATGAAGGAGATTCCATCCGGGCAAGGTCGGGGTGCGGTCAGAGGAGGACAACAGGGGTCCTAATTTACTGCCCTGGAAATGAACAGGAGATTGAGGGCTCGGGGCTGGGCGCTCTAGGATCAGAAAGGAAGCCGCCAAGAGGCCCCTTGGGCCGGTCCACGGCGGCAGGAGGGAGGCTGGAGCCCACATGGAATCAGCTGATGCAGACCACCCCCTCGAGGCAGGACGGTTTCCTGACCTTTACGAACAGAACTATGAAGAACTGAGTGCTGGCTTGTTTATTGTCCCCCGAAACATCACTCCTCTCCTTGCTCCTGACCCCAGAAAAGCAGGCTAATGGGGAAGCTTTGATCATGAATCCTTTGGGGATCAAAGACAAAATAGGAAGCGACCCAGAATCAAAAGGGGTCACTAAGAGGTGGAAAATCCAGCAGAAACAGGGGTTTGCCCTCAGAGGAATTGCCAGGAGAGAAATGCTAGTTTCTGAGAATCTGCAGAAACCCCTCGAGAGACACGCGGTGCCCTCCCTGGGCGGGGGGGGGGGGGGTTGTGCTCATTTCTATTTGAAGCAGGACAGAGTATAACCCAAGCCGCACCCACGTCCCCTCATGGGCCCCACTCCACCGTCTTCTGGCTCCAGAGTGTATGTGCCCAACACAAACCGTCCCCTCCCCTCCTAGAGCATCCCCTAGCTCCCCAGAGCGCTCAGAGCCAAGTCCAGTCTCCTAGTTGCACACGGCAGAAAGCGCCCCGCACCTGGTCCCAGCCGTCCCTCCATCCGCATCACCTGCCACCACACCTGGCATCTCATTCCAGCCAAACAAAGTCACTCCTGGCCCCCGAGTGAGTTTCCGTCTCTTGCACAAAACTCTGCTCCTTCCCACTTCTTCCCCAGAGAGCCCCTTCCCGTTCCTGAGGTCCAGACTGAACACCCCTCCTTTCCCGTCTTGGCTGGCCCTTTTCCACCCACAGGTAGGACTGGCTGCCTTCCTCGGGGACCCCCTCGTCCGTGTGTCCCTGCTGTCACAGAGCCAGTCCCCCGTAGCGGGGGGTGGGGAGGATGGCCAGACGTTCCCGATGCTAGCTCCAGTGTCAGGGGAAGTGGGGACTTTCAACCCTGACTCAGAAGGTGTTTCAAGCAACTGAAAATAAAGGCGTTGTTGGAAGTTCAATCCACTCAGGGAGCAGAAGAGCCAAGATCAAGGCCAGGTGGTGGCGGCGGGCGGAGCGTTTGTCCCCCCATCATAAATGACCAAGATGCCCTTAAACTCATCCTCGGGGACCAGCTGAAAGGCCCCCCCCTCAGGGGAGATTTTCCTGATGTCTGGTTCGGGGGGTACTTGGTGCGTCCAACTTGCTGGCTCGGTCCTGAGCACTTTCTTTTTTTTTCTTTTTTAATTAACACATAATAGCGATACATATTTATGGGGTACAGTGTGACATTTTTAATACATGTCTACAGTGTGTACTGATCGAATCAGGGTGATCAGCATTCCCATCTACTTCTCCTTCTTTACGTTGGGCGCCTTTGAGGTCCTGTCTTCTCGATCTTCGTAGAATCTCTAATATGCTGGAGCACACTGGGGCTCGTTCCTCCTGTCCATCTGCATCTAATAAAACTGCATAGTATATATTTGGACCTATTATTGGGGGCTGTTTTAGGGCTCACAACAGCACCATAAGAAACGTACTGTTACCTTCCCTCGTCCACAGAGGAACCCATTTCCCCAAGGGCCACGTAGGAAGTGTAGAGACAGGATTTGAGCCCCGACTCGCATCTACTCATCGTCTATCCCTGACCAAAAACTCCCTCCTGAGCTGCCATAGGAGCCACCAAAGGGTGTCCGTCCACTGGCTTGTCCACACCCTCACTAACGCAGGGCAAAGGAAGGGTCTGTCATCACAGGGCCACAGGGCCGGGCCCAGCACTCGGGAAACCCAGGTTGCCCAAAGGGATGCAAAAGTGGTTCAGAGCATCCGAACTCTGACGCCTGACTGTGAAGGAAAACATCTTGTGCCTTACCATTTCTCCCTTTCAAGGCAAGAGAGTCTTTTGCAACGTACGCACAACATAGAGAAAGAAATCAAAGAACATCATTAAAATAATTGCTTATTTATAATTTTTTAAAAAAATCCCTAGTCCTGGAAACAGCCTGAATACAGATCGATAGGAACACAGTTGAATAAATTATGGTACTTGTACTGAAGAACATTATGTACCTGCTTTTGAAAATGAGGCAGATCTATATGAATTGACTTAGAAAATGCTCATGCTATAATGTTAAGTAAAAAGAGAAAACTGTGGTGTAATGGGTATAGTGTGATTCCTCTTTTAAAAAAAAGCAAAACAGTACATAATAACAACAACAACAAAAAAATCCCCTCTATGTGTATGCCTGTTGGTATCTTTTTGTAGAGGCACATACACAAAGGTGTGTTAATTACCTCTGGCTAAACATCCAAATGGCTAACACTGGTTCCTTTGGGGAGGTGGGGGTGGGAACAGGGGAACTATTGATTTTTTTTTTTCCTTTAACAATTAGAACACACCTCTGTGTTAAAATGAGCCTATATTGCTTTTGTAATTTTAAAAACCTAATAAGGTATCTTTCAAAAGAACTATCCTGGGCAAGCTACTCGCTGAACCTAATGGAGATGTCCTAAGCATGGCCATTCTTGGAGGGAAAATGGTCTCCCCAGTCCCTTCCTACCCTGTGCTTTTCCATCCCATTCCCCGGGGACCCCCAGGATTTTGTGAATAAAGCCCTGTTGGAAAGTGCGCCTAGCTGGGCTCCCCTGGAAAAGCTCCCCGCGCTGAGGCAGTGTCATTACGGGCTCCGTGGCCCCTTCTGACTAAGCCACCCCGTGAGAAATAGTTCCCCGCACAGAAAACGAAACAAAGGCGCTCACTCCCAGGCCACCTCTCCGCGCTCATTTCCAAGGCAGGCTCTGAAAGTCACATTAGTCAGCAGCCTGCTGGCTCGCCCAGCGAGGCAGAGGCCAGCCCGCGTGGGAAGAGGTGGCCTCCTCACAATTGGTAACTCCAGGCACGCTCCACAGTTCCCCCCACGCCCTGGGGAAGGGCCACAGTCACCAAGGGACTGCGGCTGGCCAGGGCTCACCGTGCATTTGGTCTCCAGGCCGGGCAGAGCACAGGATCGCGGGGTACAACAGAGTCGGGGTGCACGATCCTGCCAAGCCAAGAGCTTAGAGCTATGTGCCCCCCAGATGCACAGATGCAAACACGGAGGTGACCCATCGGGTGACTGGGGGCAGAGGAAGGATGAGCACTGTTTGCAATTTGGGTTCTTGGGTCACTGCCTTGTCTGTGTCCACACATGCTGCCTTCCTCCCTGGGCCCAGACACCCTTGCTCTGGGCCCCCCCCTTTGAGAGCTCGGCCTGATCCTTCCTCGGGTCTCACCCCACCTCGTGTGAAGCCAGAAGCCGACAGGGCCACCCCCACCTGGTGAGCCACCCCTTAGATGTCCAGGGTCCTAGAATTCCCTACCCAAAGAGCCAGGCCCTGCTTCCAGGGCCAGCACCACCTCTCCTCATCTGTCCTCTCACTGACAGACCACTGCTGCCTCTAAGGGATGTCCCCAAGCCTGAGAACTGGAGGGCGGGCAGCTAGGGAGGGCTGGACGGAGCTTGGACCGGACGGCTGAAGCACCACAGTGTCCGTCCGTGGTATATTGGCTGGACCAGGGGAGGGAGAAAGGGAGCACGCTAGGTGGGCCCCGGGTCCTGATGTGGGTGGATCTTCTGCCCGTCTGGGGTGTGTATTACAGCAGCCGTCGCACAGCAGCAGCAATATTTCCTAGATCGTTCTGAAGTCAGGCACCAAGCACCAGATACTTGTTCTACGTCTGAAGATGCATCCTCCACGGCAGCCCGAGGCCTGCAGACTGGATCTGAAGGGGTTCTACAGAACACGAGTCTTTCAGAAGCACTATAAAAAGGGGGTTAGTGGCCCCATGTTTGGGAAATGCCTCCCAGAGATTCACTAGGCTCATTAGCATATTAAAAGTCCTGAGATTTCCGAAGGAAGCACTGCTTTGAAATGCAGTTTCTCAAATGTACTGGAGTAACAGCTGCACATGTTTCAGGAAGCACTGAGACAGGCAGTTGTGGAGCAACAGGTCACTGAGGGCTCATCCCTTTGAGCATCTGAGCTTCAAAGGCACCACACCTTCCCCTGCCTTCTTCAGCGACTGCTGAGCAGACCCCAGCCACCATGCACGGGGGCGACCAGTATCTTCCCACAGCCTCTGTGAGCCAAGCACAGTCCTGGGCTTTTTAGTGACTTATTTAACCAGTACAATGCTTTCTAGGTTCCAGAGATGGTTCTCAATGATTTACAAATATTAACTCCTCACTCCTCCTAACAACCCTATGTGGTGGGTTCTGCTGTTTAAAGTTAGGAAACTGAGGCACAAAGAAGTCGGGTGACTTGCTAAGGTCACATAACTAATGAGTGGTTTAGCCTGGATCCAACCCAGGCAGCTTGACCCCAAAACCCGTGTGTATGAGTTTCCAGTTGCTGCTGTGACAAATTATCACATTTAGCAACTTCAGACGGATTTGTTGTCTTGTCATTTTGGAGGCCAGGTGTCCCACTCAGTCTCACTGAACTGAAGTCAAAGTCAGCAAGGGTGACTCCTTCCGGAGGATTTTGGAAAGAATCCGTTTCCTTGCCTTTTCCAGCTTCTAGAAGGTGCCTGCCGTCCTGGTCTCCTAGCCTTTCTCCCACCACTGCCAACTCGGGCTTCCCGCCTGCACCCACTTCCCCGGTGAGAGCCAAACCTCCCTCTGCTCCCTCTTGATAAGGATGCTTGTGATCACACTTAGAACCCACTCAGATGATCTGGGATAATCTCCCCATCTCCAAATCCTTAACCGCATCTTAGTGGGATAGCCAGGGATTAACGCCTGGGTGTGCTGGGGGTGGGGCACCTCCGTGCTGGGTCACTTCCGTCTTCCCCACAACCCAGAGGCGCTGTTGCCATTCCCTGCATTTTACACATTAGTAGTCTAAGGCTCCAAGAAGTGAACTGCACTGCCCAGGATCATATCTGGCCCATTCTTGGGTCTGGCACACAGTAGGGACTCAAAAGATGTCTGCCCAGGACTCTGAATAGGCCAAGTGGCCCCGGGGGTGACTCTGCTGCCTCCCCTGGCTGTGGCTGCACCTCTCCAGTAAGCTGATTTGTCTTTTGTTTAAACAAACAAAAGGAGCGCTTGACCACCGAGCTACTTCTCCAGTCCTTTTTATTTTTTTTATTTTGAGACAGGGCCTTGCATAAGTTGCTGAGGCTGGCCTCGAACTTGTGGTCCTCCTGCCTCAGCCTCCAGTCACTGGGATTACAGGTGTGCACCTGGCCTGTGGAAGGTCTGATGCCTATGGACTGACCATTAAACAATATCCCAAGTTTGGTGAAGCACAACAGTGACGACGGCACTGAGAATAAGTCCGGCCACCACTGGAAAAGGATAGGTGGCTCTTACCCGTTCTTGAATCTCCAAAGGAAACAAGGAGTCTGGGTGTTAATTCTACAAGTAACTCGGGGCTCCCTCCAACTTGGAGGTGTCTGCGTGCCTCTCCCAAGGTTAAGGGGCACAGAGTCTCTGACAGTCGGGTTCCTCTGTGGCCAAGCGAACGGGGCCATCATCTTCTTGAGGGTTCTGTTGGCACCAACTTGGAAAAACCAAACCCTACTCCAAGAGCTGACTCCCATTCCTCTGTCCACAATATCCTGTCCTTCAAAGCACCCCTCCACTGGGCCAGGAAAAGAAACCCTGTAACTGCAAGAAAATCCCAGCCAGAGACACAGGCCACACCTGTTTTGTGATGGATGGAAGGCCAAGCCCTGGGGGGTTCAGAATGAGAGTGGGTGGAGGCATGAATCCTGCCCCCAGGGTGGCAACAATGGGCAGTGCTCACCAGGGATCTTGAAAGGGAACCAAGGGCCATGCTGCTGCTAATGGGTGTCCCTCTACAGAGGGTCAGGTGACTCACAGAGCACCTCAGGGCGGTTGATTCCCTGCATCCCTCTCCCCACCAAGCTTCAACCAAGCCAGATCCTCTTCCCTTTGACTGGGACGGCATTAAAGAACCTTTCGCCAGCGACGGAAGCAAGTGGGCCCTCATGGAACCCAAGCCATAAATACAGCAGGTAACAACAGGAACCAGAATATTCCACAGGAAACCTGCAGGACCTGTCCTCTCCATCCAGAAGATGGAGAATTTTTTTGCAGGATTTCTGCAACCACCCTCACCCAGTCTAATCCCAGGGTGGTGATAAGGAGCTGACGGGGTGATAGCCAGGGGACGCGTTTCTCTGTATGTAAAAGGAAAGAGAATTTGCATGTTTTGTTGTAACCATCCCTTACTCCAGTTTAACTGGTCCCTAAGAGGCCCCAACTATAGCAAGAAGAATTTGGTTAGAGAGATTGTCAAATCCCAAGGAAGGGGGGGGGGGGAGAGAGAGAGAGAGAGAGAGAGAGAGAGAGAGAGAGAGAGAGAGAAGCTGGGAGGCTTTCCCCAGGAGGCAGGGAGTTGCTGTATGGATTCTGAAGTCCTTTCCCCACGGCTTGGGTGGAAGAGCCTTCTCTTGCCTGGGGTCCAAGCAGATGTTTTGATGTTTTCTATCCCTGAAGGTATCAGGAAAAAAAAAAAAATGGTTCTCTACACCCAGACCACCCTTCTCCCGCATCCCAGGCCCTGTCCCCCAGTGTGCACCCCCCATCTCTTTCCCTTCCCAGCAGGACAAAAGGGCGCTGTCCGGGTCGCGGGCTTTAATTCTGCACCAAGAGCAGGATCGTCTAACCCCAACCCTGGCACTCAGAAACATTTTCCCCGCGAACACCTAGACGCCAATCTTCCCACTCCAGATAGATTCAGACAGTTCAATCCAGAAAGAAAAGGCTGTTTAAAAGCTGTAATAAATCATGTACTAAGGGAGGTGTCAGACGCGCAAACCCGGGAATGCTAAGTTGGAGAACTGCAGAGGAATGGCCTGGTAAGTCGCTAGCGCTGGCCTGGCTCTGTCTGCCCATGGTGAAGGCCCAGGTCTGGGTTATGTACTGCCCGTACCTCGTGGCCAGGCAAGGTCCCAAATGTCTGCATGAAGCTGAATCTGAAAAGTTGAAGCCTGGATTTCCATCCTGCACCTTAAAGCAAACAGCGGGTAAGGGGAGGGTTGTGAGGGGTGGGACGGGAAAAGGGTCCCAACCAGTAAGGGTGGCAGACCCCAATGCAGGCTGGAGACAAAGTCATCAGGCTTGGGGACTGGAAGACCCTGGTGGAAAGTTAGAAACCACATAAAAGGTTTATGATTCTTAAGAGCGATTCATGTAAACTTTGTTATTAATAAATCATGAGCGCCGGGCATGATGGCGCACGCCTGTGATCCCAGAGGCTCGGGAGACTGAGGCAGGAGGATTCCAAGTTCAAAGTCAGCCTCAGCAACTTAGGGAGGCCCTAAGCAACTTAGCCAGACCCTGTTTCAAAATTTAAAAATCTTTAAAAGGACTGGGGATGTGGCTGAGTGGTTAAGCACCCCTGGATTCAATTCCCAGTAACAAAATAAATCATTAGTCATACTTTTAATAAAGAGAAAAACCAACAAATCAATATTAAATCAAAATGCTTGAAACTGTTGGGAAAGAAAAAAAAAAGAGGCAGAAACACAACACACAAAACACTTGGGGTGAAATCCCTCTAGGAATGGCCAGGGTAGGGTCAGTGTCCCAGCGCCATGCCTGTGTGTGCCTGTGTGTGCCTGTGTGTGCCTGTGTGTGCCTGTGTGTGCCTGCACACGGCCTTGGGCACCCTGTTCTCTCTGCCTAGGATGCTCTTCCCTTCTCTCTGTGCTAAGTCGGCCCCCTTCAGCCCTGACTGGCCCAGTCCTCGGCTCCTTGTATTCCTCCTCAGAGTGACTCGGCCCTCACCTGCGGGGTACCTGGCCTATTCTGAGACTGTTAGCAACCTGAGGGCAGAGGCCATGTCCCCTTCGGCCTCCACTGTCTTCCCAGAGCCTCCCTCATACAGGTGCTTAACAAACCTTGAATGAAAGAGGAACTCAGGGCCCGGGGGCAGAGACCCTCTTTGGCCCCCATGTAAATCACTATGAGGCCCTCAGGCCCGACCAGAGGGGGCTCGGGGACTGGGGAGGAGGAAAGGCGGGACTGAAGGGTCGAGGACTGTGTCCCCCTTGTCTCTACGGCCTCTCTGCTCGTCCTCTGAATCAGATCACTCAGCTGAGTCCCACAGGGAACAAGAGAGGGGGTCCGGGTTGAGCCAGAGTCACAGAAGCAGGGTGTGCCTAGGGCTGGGGACATCTGGCACTAAGGTGGCCCGGGAGGAGAAAACCAAGCAGATCTAGGAAGAAAGTTGGGATGGCACGTGGGGTCTGCTGGGTGGGTGCAGCACCGACCTGTCACACGTGGGCCTGTCCAGCTCCAAGGAGGAGGGGACTCCTTGCTCACTGCCCTGGAGAGCTCTTTCTCACCCAGGCCCTGGGGACCTGCAAGCACCTTGTGTAACAAGGGAGGCCCCTTCTTCATGGTCAGTGTCTGCGGCTGGATTTCCTCCGCTGGACATGTCCATAAGAAGCCTCTACTGAAGTCACCGAGGCAGGCAAGTTTCATTTTAAGCCTTTCATATTTCCAGAACGTTCTCTGAAATGCTGCTGGTGGAACCTTGTGAGACAAGAACATCTTAACTTTCCCGGGGAAACCGACGCTATGGTCCTGTGACTTTGTGCATTTATGGACCAGACCAAAACCAAAGTTCTGGGATCAGGTTGCGCTGTGTGACCTGGGAAGTCCCCGAGCCGTCTCTGGCCTCCCAGGGAGGGATCCTGTCACTTATGGGTAGGCTGACTGTCAACCTGCAAGGGCACCCGGGGACCACGTGACAAAGCCACCCCAACCCCCCGACACGAACACAGAGACCTGCTTCTACACAGATGCAGATGTGTAGACACAGTTTTCCATTCAATGAGAACTGTAAGTGCACAGACAGGGCCCAAGTGACAGATCACCCGGCTGCAGGGGCTCACAGTGAGCTGGTTACAGATTTGTGGTTGGGAAGACCAGGTACTGATCCTGCCCATAAAGAAGCCGGTCCGATGTGTCTGGAGTCCTGGGGAGGACAAAGCTCCTGCAGCTGTGAGCATGACAGCCAAGCCACAGGCACAAGAAATGCTCCCCAGGCAGGCGAGGTGCTCCAGGGCACCTGTCAATCATGGACAGCAAAGGAGGCGGCACCCAGAGGACAGGATGTGACTCTTGGAGTGCATGGGTGGCTTTCACGAGGAGGGAAACGGGTTTTCAAATGAAGCGGGTAGAGAGGCTTCAGGGAGCTGCGACTCCCGTGTATCAGGGTGCCTGTGGAATGGGGTGCCCTGCCCTGCTTCAGGAGGAGCCTGGGATAAACTGTAACCTAAGAAAGGTGGCCCCTAGGGACAGTGTCACCTCATTCCTACAGAGGTCAGTCCCAGAAGGAGAGGTCAGGAGGCCAGGTGGATTTTTCATCCGGTTCCTTCCCCCAGAACAGGTGGCAGCAAAAGCACAGAGACCAGACTCACGGGCCTGGCCTTGGGTCCTTTACTGCTCACATTACCAGTCCCCCTATCACCATGAGCATTTAGGACAGGGCTGATCTGATTCCTGGAAAGGACCAGAGCTCTGGAGTCAGGCGGAGTAGAGTTCCCATCCCGGCTCCGCCACTGAGCGTCTGTGTGATCTTGGACAAGTTAGTTCATCTCTCTGGGCCTCGATTTCCTGAGGACATGATATTGTAGTCCACGGGGAAAGGAAATAACATGAACAGAAATAAATCTCTCAATACCCAGTCACCATCTAAAAGACTCTCCCTTGAAACCCCAACGCGAGTTCATCTCCCCTTCCACGGATCCATCCACCACTGCCCTGGCTGTTCGCCGTCCCCATCTGAATTCACACTGACTCCTACGGTTCCTCCTTTGTTGTGGCCTGACACTGTCCCTCTGCTAGACTGGAAGGACAGGTTCTATGAGGGCAGAGATCAGACCTGTCCTGTTCATTATTGTGACCTGGTATGGTTTGGAGGTGTCCCCCAAAAGCTCTCATATGAGGCAATGTCAGAAGGTTCAGAGGAGAAATGGTTGGGCTGTGAGGATCTTAACCCAATCAGTGAATTAATGTCCTAATAGGGATGAGCTGAGTGGTAACTGAAGTGGTGGGTGTGGCTGGAGGAAGGGGAATTGGGGGCTCAGCTCTAGGGTATATGTTTGTGTCTGGCAAGAAGAGTCTTCCTTTCTGCTTCCTGATCATCATGTGAGCTTTGTCTTCTGCCCCACTCTCCCACCATGGTGTCCGGCCTCACCTCCGGCCCTGAGGAATGGAGCCCGCCTCTTACAGACTGAGACTTCTGAAACCATGGGCTCACACATAAACTTATTCTCCTCGATAATTGTGCTGGTTGGGTCTTTTAGTCACAGCAGCAAAAAAGCTGACGCAAGCAGAAATTGGTACCGAGAAACGGGGCCATCGCTTAACTAACCTGACCATGTGGTTCAGAAGCTTTTCGAGCTTTTTGGAATTGGTGGGAGGAATTTTGAGATGTGTGGCAGGACAAGGTGGAAAAGCTGTAGACTATGGTAAACAGAGCTTAATGGCTGATTCTGGTGGGCGCTCAGAAGACCAGAATGCATTAGGACTGTGGACAGTGAAGACAGGGCGCAAGAGGGTTCAGAAAAGGACGACTCTATTGGAATCTGGAGTAGAGGCCATTCATGTTATGTTCCGGCTGAGAAGTGGTCTGCATGTTGCCAGTGTCCTGAGACTTTCATTTCAAAAGTGATGGACTTCTTCATCTGGCAGAAGAAATTTCTAGACAGCATAGAACTCAGCATGGATATCGTTGGTGGATTTAGCCAAGGTTATTGTGATATTCAGGAGCAGAAAGCACAGCAGAAACTTGAACTTGAAAGGCTGGAGTAAAACTGAGGCTAAGGAAGTTGCAATTGTTAAAGACTTTACTGCCACTAGAGAAACGCTGAAGACTTTGCCCAGAGACAATGAGAAAGATGGCCTCAGGGCACTCCAGGAGTTGGCAAGACCACACCCATCTCAGGCTCCTGGGAGTAAAAGTGAAAACTGTCTTGAGACCAGTGGGGAATCCTTCTTGCACAAGGCTCCTAGAAAGTTTTTTCAACATGCTCAGCCACCCAGGTACTCAGAGGCTGCTGCAAATGGAGTCCCTGAAGGCTGGGCTACTGCTCAGATGGCCGCAGACCTTGGCGTCAACCACATGGAGCTTGTTCTGCAGGAATGCAGGATGCTGGAGTTGGCAGATCGTGGAAGCTCCCACCAAGATTTCAAAGGAGGGCCTGGGAGACCAGGCAAAGAGCAGCAGGGTGGGAGTCCCTGTGGGCACCCCTGAGAAGGCAAAGTGTGGAGATTTGAGGAGTAAGCCAAAGCTGCCGTGCAAACCCCCGAGATTAAGAAATATCAGTAACGGGAACATGGTCCTAAGAAAGCTGCAGGAACTGAGCGGAGACAAGCCAACCGAGAGGTCACCTGGGTTGGAACCAACAAGGCCACAGGGGTGGCGCTAGGCAAGCGCTTTGGAGAGGACATCAGGCCATGAGCTCCAGATGCCGACACAGAACCACAGGACTTGTTTGCCCAGCTGGATTTCAGTCTTGCTTTGGTCCCGTCCCTTTTTTTTTCTAAGCCCCTATTTTTGTGAATGGAAATGTTTACGCTGTACCTCTATATATTGGATGCTTGCAAATTGCTTTTAATTTTGCAGGAGCTCAGAATGCAAGATTGCCTTGGGCCTCAGAGAAGACGGTGGACTTGAACTCTGAGTAATCTTGGTTGAGACTATGGGGACTCTTGGAAATGGATGAAATAGATGCATTTTGCATTGTGAGATGGTTCTGAGCTTTCGGATCTAGAGGTGACATGTTATGGTTGGGAGGTGAGGTGTCCCCCAAAAGCCACATGTGAGACAATGCGAGAAGGTTCAGAGGAGAGATGCCTGGGTTGTGAGCGTCTTAACCCAATTAGTGAATTAATCCCCTGATGGGGATTAACTGAGTGGAACTGAAGTGGTGGGGTGTGGTGGACGAGGTGGGAACTGGGGACATGGGTCTCACTGAGTTGCTTAGGGCTGCGCTAAGTTGCTGAACTCACCATCTCCCTGCCTCGGGCTCCCGAGCTGCTGGGATTACAGATGTGCACCCGGTGTCCGGGAGGAGCGAGTCTTTGCAACTGGCTCTGTGGACTTGGGTGAGTCTCTCCACGTTCTAGGCCTCCGCTTCCTCATCTGTTCCGTCAGGAGGATGGTGGAACTGACCGCTGAGATCTCCATCTCCGGCTCTGACCCTGACCTTCACACAGGTCATGAACTAAAGAGGACCACAGGAGACACCCAGATGCCTCACTGCCACGCAGCAGCAACCCCGGAGGCCTAGGGGCCATTCCTGGGAAGAAACAGCCCACATCCACCTGTACCACACTTCTCCACTCCCCTGCCCTTGCTGCCCCGCACCAAGCATTCAGGGAGTCACCAGGACTCCTGTGTTAGCTCAGACCTGGTTTGAAAATAAGAAGAAAGGAAAGAAGGAGGCAGGAAGGAGGGAGGAACAGGTGGACCCCAACAGGCACCGAGCCCAGGCCTGGTGCTCCGACAGGCACCAGCTGGTCTGGTCCCCCCTCCAGTCTGGACCATGCCATCGCCCCTGTTCACGGATGAGGACAGGGTGTGCGGGCCACACCCACAAAGCAGCAGTGGGAAAGCAGGGAACACAGTCAGGGCTCTGACTCAGAGGCTCCCACACTGGAGACCGCGGTAGAGTCTAAACCTCAGGGACCTTGTCCATGACTGTCCCTCGGGGTTCATCCCAAGTGGAAGTCAGGGCACAAGGGCTTGACGAACCCAGAAACAACCGCTAAGGAAGCAGCGCGTGGTCCAGTGCAGTAATAAGAGCCATCCAGAGTCGACCTCCCGAGCAGACCCCGGGGCGACTAGGCCACCACGGGGACCAAGCTCTCTCTAGGTTCATCTTCACAAAACTCACCAGTAGGCACCAGTACTGCCCCCTCTTTGCAGATGAGGAGACAGAGGCTTAACTAGCTGAGGTCACACAACTGAGATATGGTGCTGCCCAAGCTCAATCCCGGTCTAACGTCGACCCTCGCCTTTCCCACTTGCCACGTAGGCAGATGGGCGAGACCGTCGGTCAGAATCAACATGCAATGACACAGCACTGGGCGTGGAACCAACGTAAGATTCCCCCACGCCTGCGCACACAGAACGGGCTCCACACCGCGATCCGTGTTTATGCTGTACTAATGATACGAACAAGGTGGAAAGAGGTCAGCCTGGCCCACGCTGAGGCTCAGTGGATCCGGTCACACTGTAGCAAGATCATGGTCACTCAGTGAGTCCATGCACAGTGGTATCAGGCGTCTCCAGGTTCCGTTTGGGGCACCTCTATAGGTGGTCCCTGTGAACCATCCAAAAGAGGATAGTCTGAGTCTCCAGTTGACCTGTTTTGGGAGCCCACAAAGTCTCCAAGCCCACAAAATGAAGCTTCTAGAGATTTTTGTGCCTCCTCCTACATAGGTCCTGTCGAAATGCCCTGAGAGTGACATATGAAAGGGCTTAGCTTCTACTGAGGGAAAGGAGAGTCTTCACTGCTCCCTCCTGAATATGCAAATGTCCTGGGGTAGGGAGACTGGTGTCCTGTGCCTGACAGCAAGCCAGCCGTGGTCTGGAGCTGCCTGGTCAGCATGTTGACCTCACCCCACAAGGGATCAGGCAGCAGAACACAGGACCTAGGAAATGTCACTGAGACTCGTTCTGCAGCTGAACATAAAACCACCTGATCCCTGAACCTTGCTGGGAGGCAGCCTCCTAGCCGTTTCCTGCCTGCACAGTCCTGGGCGTGTCCCCTGCCTGGCAGCCCCTCATTTGCTTCACCTGCAGGAGGCTACCTAGCCGTGGGAAAGGGAAGAACGGTCTGTGCAAGGGAAACAGTTTGGGGACAGCAGAGTCCCAGCATCAGGGGCCTCTGCTAGGGTACAGCTGTGTCAACGGAAAGTTCATGCTGAAACTTCATCTTGATTCATGTTTATGGTATTTGGAGGCGATTAGGATTAGATAAGGTCATGAGGCGGGGCCCGACAATGTCACTGGTGGCTTTACAGGAAGAGACTGGATGTCGCTCACCATGTGGCACTCTCCTGTTATGATGCAGCAAGAAGGTCCCCACCAGATGCCAAGCCAGCGCCACGCTCCTGGGCTTCCGAGCCTCTAGATCTGTGTGTTAGATAAACCTCTCTTCTTCGTACACGCTCTGTCCATGGTGTCCACTTACAGCAATAAAAAAACAGATCTAAAGTCATCGCTGTCACTGTGCTGTCGATGACAGCTTTGTCGGCCACGCTCTTACAGAAGGGGGCCCGGCAGTAACTCACTGTGAGACTCAGGAGGTCTTGTGCCACATCCCCCTGACCCAGCCCCGGCCTGGAGCCCTGAGAGCCACGTCCCCAACTAAAGAAGCGGCGATCTCCTCCTTCACCCACCCACGCCAAAGCCGGCGGGTAGCCGCTGATTTTCCACCGGGACAGGGGTCAGGGCCTCGGTGCTGATGTGGGAACCACGGCCCCCACCCAGCCCTGGTTAAAGGGCCCGTCGTTCCAGAGTGGATACCGAACCACAGAACCCAGATCCGGAAACCAGAGTTGGTTCAGGGGATTTTTCTGACCCAAATCCTCCCCCGGGAGATACGGGCTCAGGGCCGATATTTGTCAAGGAATCCCAGAACAGAGCTCCAGAGCCGGTTCTGACCCTGCCAGGGTGTGGTACCCGTGGGGAAGCAAACACCTTCCCCAGAAGACCAACCCCGTGCCTCCCGCCTGAGCACAGTAGTGAGGCCCAGGGGAGCACCTCTGCCCAGGCCCCGAAGGCCAGAATCCCTGCCCTCCACCCCAGCATCACCAGGAGACGCCCGTCAGGAAGAATCCCATCAAGGCTCTGTCCGCTGACCTAGCTCTGGTGGCCCCTGCCTATGACCTCAGCTTCTCAGGGGGGCTGAGGCAGGAAGACCGCAAGTTCAAGGCCAGAGCCTGGGCAACTTAGTGAAATAAAATAGAAAGAGTTGGGGCTGCCGCTCGGGGGCAGAGCGCTTGCCTCGCACGGGTGAGGCCCCGGTTCCGTCCCTAGCACCGCACTGAGGAGACCACGGAGCTGTCCTGGGCTCCGACGGGCCGGGGGACTCCTGCCTCCTTTCTTTGGAATTCTGGGAGGGAAAAGGCCAGGGAAGACCCTGCCCCAGGCAAAGGAGGCCCTTGGGGGTTAGGTGGGAATCTCTGCCTCTTTTCTCAGAAGGCCTCTTGCATCCTGAGACGACAGTTTCAGTCCTGAGATGCCCCTGGAGTCACTTTTTCTTCTTTTCTATCCACGCTCATTAGGGGAAAATCTCTCTGCAGCTTCTGTAAGACCCATTCACTGGAGGGAAAGAGATCAAGGAGCAGGCACTGCCCCACGCGCCTGCGCTGGCGGCTCGGAGGTCGCACATCCATTCTTCCCCAGCCCACGCCCTGGGAGGACAAAGGAGGCCCGCTCCACGCCCTGGGAGAAGAGCTGGCCAAAAAAAAAGTCCTTTAACTAGAAACATATTTCTTATCTATCATCCAGTAAGAACAAAATCTCTTTCTGAGAGTGACAGATCTCACACTTCAAATAAAGCAACTTTTGCCATTTATTTTTGAGTGCACTCCGCTTGCTACCGTGGTGGCAGAGATCCAGGGGGAGGAGAAGGAAAGGTGGTGGAGGCACAGATGTCCCCAGCAGCAGGACCTGGAGAGGACTCCCGAGAGGAGCAGGATGCAGACGCCCCGGGAGGGGGTGCAGATCGAGGGCGACAAGCTGGCCCCCCAGGGCCGTTTGCTAACATCAGGGCTCGGGCCTCCCAAGAACACACCGGAAGCCAGGGGGCTGGGTGGGTGCTGGGCCCTCGAAGAGGAGGGGCCCACCGGGAGGGCAGTGGGGTCACAGCGTAGCCCAATCTCCAGCCCCTTGTTTCTTGAGAGCTTGTCGAGAGCTCAGCTACTCCCGTAAAGAACTTCTCTATCAGGGCAGTTTGTCCTCTGGGGCCAAGTGTGCAGCTTCGGGAGGGAAACACAGACAGCTGTGAGGGAGGAGGGGACAGCCACCCACCCGGCCAGATCAGCCAAATCCGCCCTGGCCATCAATGGGATGACAGATGTGGCCCTCACGTCCTGTCTCTTTCTTTCTTTTTCTTTTTTGGTACTGGGGGTGGAACCCAGGGGTGCTTTACTGCTGAACTCTACCCCACCCCTTTTTAAATTTTGTTGGTTTGTTTTGAGACAGGGTCTCCCTACGTGGCCCAGGTTGGCCTTGAACTTGTGACCCTCCCAGCTCAGGCTTCCGAGTCACTGGGATGACAGGTGAGCACCAGTGTGCCTGGCACGTTCTTTCTTTTGGGGGGATGCCAGGGATTAAACTCGGGGGCACTTGACCACTGAGCCACATCCCCAGCCCTATCTTTTTATTTAGAGACAGGGCTCACTGAGTTGCTTAGGGCCTCGCTTTTGTTGAGGCTGGCTTTGAACTCATGATCCTCCTGCCTCTGCCTCCCGAGCCACTGGAATTACAGGCGTGCACCACCGCACCCAGCCAACATCCTTGTTTCCTGATTGGATGATTATTAGCACCCACGGTGTGCCAGGCACTGGCAGTGAGAGTGAGATAGAATAACAACGGCAGCCACCATACTGAATCCCAACCCTGCGCCAGGCTTTCTGAGCACTGTTTCAGGTCATGGAAACCCCTTAAGGGAGGTACTAACACTAATACCTTGTGGATGAGAAAACTGAAGCAGAGAGGTTTAGTAAACTAGCCCATATAGCTAGAAAAGGCAGAGCTGGGGTTTATGCCCAATCCATTTGACTCTCAGTTGTCAACGTGAGCTTACTGAGTTTATCAGCATGAATAGACACCGCATCCCGCCAACCTCACAGAGAGCTCACGCCACCGACTGACTGTTCAGGAGCTCACTCAGAGCCAGGAAGGAGGAAAACCTTCTTAGGGGCAGGGAGAGGGGACGGGGCAGATCTATTCTGCATTTGAGGACTACAGGGCAGGTGGACAAAGGCAGGACCAGGGGCACTGCGGCACCCAGCCAGTTCTAGCACCCTGAATTCCAGTTCAGGGGTCCAGTGGGTGGGCAAACAGTGAGTGACCCACTCGATGTTCTGTTTTAGGAAGACTAACAGCTGCAGATGGACATGTGTGTACGTGTGTATGTGTGTTCGTGTGTAGTGTGCACGTGTGTATGTGTATGCGTATATGTGTGTACATGTGTACGTGTGTATGTGTGTACGTGTATAGTACACATATATATTCACAAATATGAGGCCAAATGTAATATCTAGAATATTACAGGAAAAAAAACAAATACACTCACTAAAATCCCCCTCCAGGGTAGACATCCGAGGCTACCCCAGGAAACCCAGATTCCTCTGCACAGCCACCTGCTCACACAGGTGTGCGGGGAGCCCTGTCGGGAGGCAGGTCCTCGCAAGGCAGCAGTTCCTGCCTGGTTTCCTCCGCCGTCACTTGAGACCTCTTCCCTGGCCTTGTCCCCCGGCTGAGCCGGCCCTTTCCCTTATTCTGACTGTTGGCAGAGAAGGCCTGCCCGTCTCTGGGAGGGTCTGTCGTGCTGTGCAGGACAAGCTACGGCTCTGGCCTCTCCCACGGTTCACTGAGGCCCGTGCCAGGAGCCTTTTGTTCGGGATCTAGTTCTTTGCCACCGTGTGGCCTCTGCTCCACCGAGCATCCCTGTCTCTCCTTTCCTGTGCAGATCCTGGAGACTCCAGCAGCCCAGGAACCAGAAAGGACATTTCTGACCAGCAGCAAGGCACAGAGAAGGATCAGAGGGCATCTGGGCAGCCCCAGGCTACTGCAAGCAGCGGGCCACGGTCCTGTCGGGCGGCAGCCGAGAAGCTCAGCAGCACCGAGCAAGCTCTTCCCGCAGAGGCCTGAGTGATTTTTCCGGCAGTAAACCCTCTGAGCAGTAGGTCGGGATTGACACCTGCCCCGTTAGTGGGGATCTGGTGTCATTATTAGCTCACAGTACACCCTGTCTAAACAAACCCGGCAGCATCTGTCGGCCTCGAGACAGCTGGTTTACTTCATAATGAGAAAACCTACCAGCTATCGAACACTCTCCTCCCTGTCCTCCCCAGGCGGACACGGGCTTCTGTCCTCTGAGCAGCAGATTTTACAGTGAGAACAAGGAGTGCGAAATCCTGTTTGTAAGTGTGCTCAACCGCGCAGAGATGGAAACGAGCCAGGGTCTAACGCAGCCCAGGGGTGGCACACAGCTGTTCCCACAGCTGGAACAGACGCCCACAGCTGCCGGCAACCTCAGCCAACACTGAGCAAGCTGGTGACCTAGGGAGAGTGTGTGCAGGGAGCCCCTGGCCATTTGGCTGGAGGGGACGGGAAGGACATGTTCTGCCCAGGGAGCAACTCCTTTTTCTAAACAGCTCTCTCTTTGCCTCTTCCTCACTTTTCACCGTGAGCTACTGAGGACGGGAGAAGTCTTGCTCTTCCCTAGCGTGGTGTGGAGTAGGGAATCCGTGTCTGTTGAAACCTGATGGAATCCCACAGGACGAGGCAAAGCCACTCGTAGTAGCCAGAGGAGTCAGAGTAGTAATTCTAGCAAATACTCAGATAGTTCTAATCCCTTTACGTAATATGTAGATCGAGGTAACTATTAACTCTTAACATCCACCCTAAGTTAGTGCTATTCATAGACCTATTTTCTACTCGAGGAAACTGAGGCCTGAGAGGTAAAATAACTTGCCCCAAGTTCAGTCAGGGCTGGGATTGGAACCCGGGCAGTCTGCTCCAGAAATCCACCTGCAATCCTCTACATGCACCGACTCAGGAGGTGAACTCCCTGAAATAGGGTTCATCGTGTTTTCTAGGAGAGAGAGACCCTCGGAAGACAAATTACACGTGCAAAGGAGAAATTAATATGTCTCAGTTCTGCAACAGCCATGCAAGAGGGGCACAAGAGACCCAGAGAACATGCCCCCTCATCAAACGGAAGGGTCCTATGGTATATATGATACCATGTGGCATGAGAGAGGAAACAGGGACACAGCCATGTAGGCCAAGGGCCCAAGAGCAAAGTTCCAGATGGTGGCAGCGGGGAGTTCTAAGCATGGCACGATGAGACTGTGAACATAATGGCTGACTTTCAGAGCCTGGGCTGGGGGCCTGGGTTAGTTCAGAGCCATGATTCTCATACTCTGCTGCACTCTAGAATCAGCTGGGAGCTTGGGAAAATCTCTGCACCCCGTGCCTCCCCAGAGCAATTAAATAAGCATCTCCAGGGGTGGGACTTGGGTACCAGTACTTGTTTAAAGCTCCCAGGGCGGTTCCACCATACGGCCAAATTTAAGACCCACTGGTTCAGTCTATGCAGTATTATTCACCAGAGCATCTGTCGTCTCCGTTCTGGACCAAGATGGAAAGTGGGGATTCATATGGGGGGGCACCTCTTCCATCTCCTCTTCCCCCACTGTGGAGGGCTGTTGGGTCCATTCTGGGGGAGTGTGCCTTCCTGTGCTTTCTTAAATCCTCCAACTCCATTTTCAATTCCACCCTTACCCCTTCCTAGTCAAATGACCTTGGGCGGGTGACCCAATATGCAAGCCTCAGTTTCTTCATCTGTAAATAGGGGATTATGGTAGGCAGAACAAGGTTCTCCACAATGTTCACAGCCTGGTCCCCAGAACCTGTGAGCATGTTGTAGAGCAGGAGAGGAGTTAGGATGCAGACAGAATTCAGGAGATTTCCTCGATTAACCAGGAGGGTGGTAAGATTACTGAATGTATTCACAGGTGTCCTCAAATATGGAAAAGGGAGGTAAGAGGGGCCACGTCAGAGTGATGTGATATGAGCAAAACTTAACTGACCGCTGATGGCTTTGAAGATGGAAGGGCAAGCCACTTCTGGGAGCTAGAAATCAGCAGGAGACGGATTCTCCCTGAAAGCCCCCAGGAAAGAACCCCACCCTGGTAACACCTTGATTTTCACGGCGTAAGATCCATTTTGAACTTCTGGCCCCTGCAAAATGTAAGATAATAAATGTGGGTGGTTTGAAGCCCCTGAACTTGTGATCCTTCGTGACAGCAATAATAGGAAATGAACGCAGATGAATGGAAATAAATCGGGGGGGGGGGTACTGTGAAGAGTCAGCGTTACGGTTTAACTAAGAGGCGCTCCCTAAAAGCTCACGTGTGAGATGATGCAGGAACGATCAGAGGTGAAATGATTAGATGATGAAAGGTGCGGCCTGATCGGTGGATTAACCCGCTGATCCGGATTATCTGGGCAGTAACTATAAGCAGGTAGAGTGTGACTGGAAGAAGGAGGTGGGTATGCCTTTGGGGTTTCCCTTTTGTCCCTGATGAAGGGGGCTTGCTCTCCCCACTTCCTGGGGCCATGTCCGGAGCCGCTCCTCTCTGCCAACGCCCTCCACGATGCTCAGCCTCACTCAGGCCCTGCGCCATGGAGTCGGCTCTGAGACCACGGGCCAAAATTAAGTTCTCCTCCTCTAAGTTGTTCTCGGTAGGTCTTTGGTCACAGCGATGAAAAAGGCTGACTAAAACATTTAATAAGACAAAATCTGTGCGAGACGTAACACTGTGCTTAGTGCTTTGTGATTATGGGTTGCTGTTATTTTACTGTCCCCCGCTATAGGGAGCTGCCACCTTGTGTGGCCACACAGCTACCATGAAGCTGTCCACTGGGTCCTCCACTCTGACATTACTCCCTGACTCTGAAGTGACTCCGAGATTCTTTGCCCCCTATGTCAGGAGCAAGCCTGACTCGATGACCTGGGTCGGGCTGGTGGGAACTAGCCAGTCTTTCTTTGCTGGACAAGACAAGAGGCTCCTGAGAGCCCTCCGGACGCCATCAACACAGCATGGACCAGTGCTCTGGCTCCCTGAGTCTATTCAGAGAAAAGAGACGGGCCATGGGGACAGGGTCAAGGGTCAAGTGGAGGTCCCAGAGGGTGTTCTGTCCACCGGCTAAGAAGGGCCCATGGAAATGGTCAGCAAGGGCTTCAAAGTCTTCATCCAAAGAGTCCGACGTGGTTGAGAACCTCTACAGTTACCAGCAGCAGGCAAGACCCAGACACTGTGCCATGAGCAAAAGGCTTGGATCTGCAGGGCTGAGCTCCTCAGCAAGAAGGACCCCAAAGTGAGCATCCCCCAGCACCCCTCATCGATGCCAGGCCCCCATGATGTGCTCGCGAGGCTCTCCAAGAAGATGCTCACAACACAAGCGAGATCAACAGAGGAGAAAACAGATTTGGGGAAACTCAGGGACTCTCTTGAGGTCAAATCTCAGCAGCAGAGTTGAGATCCAAATCCATGACTCCAAATCGAGAGCATTCCATGCCATGCCATCTTTCATTTTCTTTCCATAAAGTCCAAATTAATATTTCAGAGGCTATTGATTTAATCCTGGGAGCATGAGGACATAGCTAGTACAGACGATTAATCTCCATTTCCTCCTTGAGATCTGGCAGCCATGAAAATATAGAAATTTCAAGAACTACCAACAAGGAGACCGGGGGCCTGGAGGAAATCCGGTGCCAGATGCATAAATCTTGTGTCAGCTCAGGGTTGCCACTGTAATTACAGCTCTGCATAATGTTCACGGACCTTGGGCTTCCTCCGGTCTCTGAAGTCGAGTAGGCAGGTGAGAGACGATGCGGCCACTCCCCTCCACGAGAGCCCAAGGACTCCCCCTTCCCCCAGACTAGAAGGTTGCTCCATCCCTGAGAACTAAATTTATCCCCAAAGGACACCCGGCTCAGAATGTTCTCTACTTCAGAGATCCCGTCCTTCACTGCCTCCCCGTCTCTCTCTCTCTCTCTCTCTGCTTTTCCAAAGCCAAGCAGTATCAGCTGTAAAACTCAGTCCTGTCAATTCAGCTGGGAAACCACACACGCACGCTCACCACGTCAACCCACAGTGACAGACACCACATGTTTAGCTATGAAAGATGGGAAGGTTCGAAGCAAGCAGGAGAGGAGAGCCAGAGAACACGGAAAGGAGGTGGGAGGGGGCAGGCTGAGGTGATGCTGATCAGAGGGTCTGGGAGAAACCCTGGGGAGCTGTGGCTCTGCGACCCCGTGGCAGCCTGCACCAGCCAGTTCCTGGACCGCACGAACTGCTCCCATACAAGCCACAGGCAGCAGACTTCCTCCTACGTGGCTCTCAGACACGCTCCCCTTGAGCCCACTACAAACCCAGAGGTCCCGTGTGGGCTTTGGGTGCCATCACTGCTGCTGCAGGTGACCGTCAGGCCTTGGGGACAGGAGCCCATCCTCTGATGCTCTGGGATGGTGACAGTTCCCAGTCACCTGGCCAAACCTGCAAGGTTGAATTCTGCAGGCGAAGGAGGGATGCAAACCGGCTGCCTGGGGAGACGCTGAATCCCCAAGGCTGCCGGGAAACCGTGTATTTTTAGGTGCAGGCTTGGTTTGGGAACAATAAGAGAAGAATAAAATTGTAAAAGCCTCAGGTTCTTGAAAAGTCTCATCGGTGCAGCTCCTGTTAACCATCTGAAAAGATCTGACAGAGCAAGACAAACTGGGGCTCCCCACGGGCCCGGCTCCTGGGTGGGGGACGTGTTCCCTCGATGAGATCTCCAACTTCAGGGCTTGGGCAAACAAGTGTCCCAGGTGGCCCATGTCCTTCATCCTAAAGGTCCCCGGGGAGGGCTGGGGTTTTCAACTTTCCCACCAGCCCCATCTTGCACTTGGAAGTCAGGGCACGGCCCAGGTGGTGCAGACAGCCTCTGCCCCGTCTTCCGCCCTATTCCCGCCTTAAATCTCACCTCACGGGTTTGGCCAACGCAGCCTTGAAGACAAATTCCCTTCCTTCCTATCCCCCATCAGATTACCAGCCCTGAGCCCTTTCTCGGACAGTTTGGGGTGCTACCACTTTAAACATGGGTGCCCGATCTCTCTGGCGCCAACTCGCCAGGAGAGCTCCAGCCCCCCTCCTCCTCGCCTCTTGCTGCGTCCCTCCCTTTCCCTGGAAACCCTGGGCTGACCCACGCCTCACAGCAGCTCAGGCAGACCCCCTCCCAGAAAGAACCCCCACCCACCTACACCTGCCAGGACCCTGCCCGGCCCCCAGGGCCAACCCAATGCCCTGCAGCAGTGTCCTAGCCCCCCTAACAGAAGCGCTTGCCGCAGCTCAGACTGCACCAGCACTTGCAGCCCAGGCCTGGGAGCCTTGGCAAGCTCATCTCCCCATTAGATCACAAGCCCGTTTAGGGCAGGAACCTTGCTGTCCCAGGTGCCTGGCTCTGAACAGACTTTCAGTGGCTCTGTGCTGGAGGAATTAATCACCTTTTGTCCAGGCCCCAGAGGAGGTGGAGAACACTTGCTATTTCTAACGCAGCCGCAGGAAGATAAATAGCGCCCTGCCCACCCCTCCCACCCCCATCCCACACGCACACCCAATAGTGGTAATTCCTCTTTGTGCTCATATCAATTAGTTTTCCAGCACATTCTAGCCAGAGCCACCATAGAGAACTGGGAGGGACCTTGGAGAGCACTTAGCTCCCTGCCTAGGTTGCACCAGCCAGGGAACTGGGAGAGTGAGGGCAGTGCGGGCAGGGGCCGTGGGCAGTAACACAGCAGGCAGGTGTCAGGGACGCACTTGACGGTCCCCGTGTTCCCACAGAACTGCCTTGTGGTACGGAGTTCAGAGGCGGTGGCTGTTCTGCACCTGGCAGATGGCTCCACCATGGCTGGCGACTGATCCCTGCTTTGTGGCTGCGGTTAATGTAGTCACAGGTCAGTAGTCATGGACAAGCCCAGCTGTTGCGGTGGAGCAATTGGGAACATTGGAGCCACCGTGGCATGTGGCTGTGCATCAGCACTGTCCTGTGACGCAGGCTGTTGGGGCCACATTGCTACAGCCCAGTCTTGCTGTGGCCAAGCACGCCACTTTGCCTTTTAATTCCACAGACCACGAGCAACACAAAGACAGGGGCCAGTTATGATTCCCAGCTCTGTCCCCGCACCAAGCACCATGGCTGTCCCAGAGCACGGCTCCACAAACACTTGTTAGATGAGGGCAGAGTAAGCATGTTTGGGAGGTAGAGGGACATGATACCACAGCTTAAGGGGGAGGACAAAATTTTAGAATAAAAGATTTGCAAATCCTTGAAGTTTTGTGTGCTTTTTTTCCCCCCTCGAATCCTGTCTTTAATCCAACAAAAGAAAATTTACTGCCCCAGATTCAATTTCTGGTTCTGCGTTCCTATCAATGGTTTGGAGGAGGCTCTCACAGCCAGGCTCGGGAAGTGTGGGGGGACAGGAAGCTGGGAGGGGCCCAGATTCACGCTGTGGAATGAGAGGCTCAAAGACCCGGACAGACCAGAGCAAAGGGCTGGAGACAATGGGTGGGTGGGGGGAGCAACTGGAGGGTGCAGTTCTCACCCTAAAAAGCCCGCTGCACAAGCAAGGATGGGCAAAGTGGGGCACAGGTGGGAGCCATGCAGCGTGGAGAAGGAGAGGGGTTAGTAAATACGCCATTCAATGTGGAGTAACAAGCCCAGTGAGGAGGCTCACAACTGTAATCCCAGCTGCTCGGGAGGCTGAGGCAGGAGGATCGTCAGTTCAAAGCCAGCCTCAGCAACAGGGAGGCACCAAGTAACTCAGTGAGACACTGTCTCTAAATCAGATACAAAATAGGGTTGGGGGTGTGGCTCAGGGGTGGAGTGCCTCTAAATTCAATCCCTGTACCAATAAATAAATAAATAAAAGAAGAAGGTAAGAGCTACTGTGGAAGACAAGAGCACTGGCCATCTCTGGCTGCAGTAATGAATAAGAAAGCGGGCAGGTGGCCCTCTGTACTGAAGGTCACTGCAGTGTGTGAGGGTCACAGTGGCACTACTTCCTTGTGCGGCCATAGACCAAGCAGATCCTGTTCAGAGTAGTGGGGTCAAGGCAGAGACAGGCACCCTAACTGTGCTGGGGAAGTTGGAGGTGTCAGCAAAGGGAGGACCCAGGGAGATCCTAGGTCTGGCTCCGTGAGGCTTCGGATGGGGCATACGGGTGGGAAACTGTGCTCAGTATTTATAGGGGAGCCTGGCTCAGCCCAGGCAGGGGTCGGCTTGGGACAGGGGCGGGTCTGAGACTGAGGGATAGGAGACTAGAAGGGACAGTGTGACTCCAGATAAGGAGAGACTGGGCATGAGATGGAAGAGTCATAGGCTGAGGGTGGGTGGTGGCACACACCTGTAATCCCAACCACTTGGGAGGCTGGGGCAGGAGGATCACAAATTCAAGGTCAGTGTGGGTGACTTAGTAAGACCCTGTCTCATAATAAAATAAAGGGGTGGGGATGTAGCTCACTGGTGGAGCACCCCTGGGTCCCATCCTAGGAGCCAGCCCCGGGGAAGGGGGACAGGGAGGCAAGAGAGAACAAACTTGGTATGAAGCTCAGTCAGGCAGCCATGCTTCAAGGAAAAACCTAGCCTCGAAGTGATGGGGAGGGAAGGCGGGGAAATGAAGCGCATCCTTGCTCTGGGGGCCAGGCATGTTGTCCTGAGACGGCCACCGTCCACCTCTCCACAGGTGCAGGACCTCATCCTCAGAGCAAGACTGGGACCAAGGGGAGAAGGACAGGAAAGCAGGATAAGGAAGGGATTCCAGTGGGCAGAGGCTGAGGGTCCCTTCTGGACGTGTGGCTGGGAGAGGGGCCCCGGGCTTGCAGGGTGGGACCATAGTATCTGGGTGGCGCTGCGTCCCTGCACTTGATCGTGTCCACTCTTTTTGCCTGTCTAGGGGAGTCCCCATGACTCAGCCCACCTTCCAGATTGCGGTAGACACCCCAAGAGTTAGGGGTAGGAGGGAGAGCTGGAGCACGTCCTCTCTCGGCAGCAGGAAGCCTTGAGAACTGGCAGCGGGTTTGAGTCTGGCTCTGCCTCTCACCCGTCACGTGATTTTGATTACATTATGTGTCTTTCCCAGCCTCAGTTGTCTTACCCATAAAGTGAGGACAATAACAGAAGCCACCCCACAGGACTGTCATCAACAATGACTGAAGCAATAGAGTGAACGTGCCCCCCGGCCCTCGAGAGACCCACAGAGCTGTCCCTGGGAATGCAAACACACTCCAGATCTGGGCTCGAAATCAGAACTTGCCTGTGACCTTAGGTGCTGGGACAGAGTGGGGTGACACAGGGCTGGCAAGCTGGGCACGATCCGGAGAGGAGCACGAAGCAGGCCCGCATCATGCCTGGTGGCGCACATAGTCCCCATAGAAGAGGACAAAGTCGGTGGTGGTGATGTCACAAAACTGTGAATGGACTTTGTTATGGTCTGGATGTGAGGCTTCCCCCAAAAGCTCATGTATGAGCCAATGCAAGAGGGTTCCAAGGAGAAATGGTTGGCTGTGAGAGTCTACACGCAGTCAATGACTTAATCCCCCAATAGGGATTGAGGGAGTGGTTACTGAGGTGGTGGGCGTGGCTGGGGAGGGGGGAGTGAGGGCGTGGCTGGAGGAGGGGGAGTGAGGGCGTGGCTGGAGGAGGGGGGAGTGAGGGCGTGGCTGGAGGAGGGGGGAGTGAGGGCGTGGCTGGAGGAGGGGGGAGTGAGGGCGTGGCTGGAGCAGGGGGAGCGAGGGCGTGGCTGGAGGAGGGGGGAGTGAGGGCGTGGCTGGAGCAGGGGGAGTGAGGGCGTGGCTGGAGGAGGGGGAGTGAGGGCGTGGCTGGAGGAGGGGGGAGTGAGGGCGTGGCTGGAGGAGGGGGAGTGAGGGCGTGGCTGGAGGAGGGAGTGAGGGCGTGGCTGGAGCAGAGGGAGCGAGGGCGTGGCTGGAGGAGGGGGAGTGAGGGCGTGGCTGGAGGGGGGAGTGAGGGCGTGGCTGGAGCAGGGGGAGTGAGGGCGTGGCTGGAGGGGGGAGTGAGGGCGTGGCTGGAGGGGGGAGTGAGGGCGTGGCTGGAGGAGGGGGGAGTGAGGGCGTGGCTGGAGGGGGGAGTGAGGGCGTGGCTGGAGGAGGGGGGAGTGAGGGCGTGGCTGGAGGGGGGAGTGAGGGCGTGGCTGGAGGAGGGGGGAGTGAGGGCGTGGCTGGAGGAGGGGGGAGTGAGGGCGTGGCTGGAGGAGGGGGAGTGAGGGCGTGGCTGGAGCAGGGGGAGTGAGGGTGTGGCTGGAGGAGGGGGAGTGAGGGCGTGGCTGGAGGAGGGAGTGAGGGCGTGGCTGGAGGAGGGGGGAGCGAGGGCGTGGCTGGAGGGGGGAGCGAGGGCGTGGCTGGAGGGGGGAGTGAGGGCGTGGCTGGAGGAGGGGGAGTGAGGGCGTGGCTGGAGCAGGGGGAGTGAGGGTGTGGCTGGAGGAGGGGGAGTGAGGGCGTGGCTGGAGGAGGGGGAGTGAGGGCGTGGCTGGAGGGGGGAGTGAGGGCGTGGCTGGAGGAGGGGGGAGTGAGGGCGTGGCTGGAGGAGGGGGGAGTGAGGGCGTGGCTGGAGCAGGGGGAGCGAGGGCGTGGCTGGAGGAGGGGGAGTGAGGGCGTGGCTGGAGGAGGGGGAGTGAGGGCGTGGCTGGAGGAGGGGGAGCGAGGGCGTGGCTGGAGGGGGGAGTGAGGGCGTGGCTGGAGGAGGGGGAGTGAGGGCGTGGCTGGAGGAGGGGGGAGTGAGGGCGTGGCTGGAGGAGGGGGAGTGAGGGCGTGGCTGGAGGGGGGAGTGAGGGCGTGGCTGGAGCAGGGGGAGCGAGGGCGTGGCTGGAGGAGGGGGGAGTGAGGGCGTGGCTGGAGGGGGGAGTGAGGGCGTGGCTGGAGGAGGGGGGAGTGAGGGCGTGGCTGGAGGGGGGAGTGAGGGCGTGGCTGGAGGGGGGAGTGAGGGCGTGGCTGGAGCAGGGGGAGTGAGGGTGTGGCTGGAGGAGGGGGAGTGAGGGCGTGGCTGGAGGAGGGGGAGTGAGGGCGTGGCTGGAGGGGGGAGTGAGGGCGTGGCTGGAGGAGGGGGGAGTGAGGGCGTGGCTGGAGGAGGGGGGAGTGAGGGCGTGGCTGGAGGAGGGGGGAGTGAGGGCGTGGCTGGAGGAGGGGGAGTGAGGGCGTGGCTGGAGGGGGGAGTGAGGGCGTGGCTGGAGGAGGGGGGAGTGAGGGCGTGGCTGGAGGAGGGGGGAGTGAGGGCGTGGCTGGAGGAAGGGGGAGTGAGGGCGTGGCTGGAGCAGGGGGAGCGAGGGCGTGGCTGGAGGAGGGGGAGTGAGGGCGTGGCTGGAGGAGGGGGAGCGAGGGCGTGGCTGGAGGGGGGAGTGAGGGCGTGGCTGGAGCAGGGGGAGTGAGGGCGTGGCTGGAGCAGGGGGAGTGAGGGCGTGGCTGGAGCAGGGGGAGTGAGGGCGTGGCTGGAGGAGGGGGGAGTGAGGGCGTGGCTGGAGGAGGGGGGAGTGAGGGCGTGGCTGGAGCAGGGGGAGTGAGGGCGTGGCTGGAGGGGGGAGCGAGGGCGTGGCTGGAGCAGGGGGAGCGAGGGCGTGGCTGGAGGAGGGGGAGCGAGGGCGTGGCTAGAGGGGGGGAGCGAGGGCGTGGCTGGAGCAGGGGGAGTGAGGGCGTGGCTGGAGGAGGGGGAGTGAGGGCGTGGCTGGAGGAAGGGGGAGCGAGGGCGTGGCTGGAGGAAGGGGGAGCGAGGGCGTGGCTGGAGGAGGGGGAGTGAGGGCGTGGCTGGAGGAGGGGGAGCGAGGGCGTGGCTGGAGGAGGGGGAGTGAGGGCGTGGCTGGAGGAGGGGGAGTGAGGGCGTGGCTGGAGGGGGGAGCGAGGGCGTGGCTGGAGCAGGGGGAGCGAGGGCGTGGCTGGAGCAGGGGGAGCGAGGGCGTGGCTGGAGGAGGGGGAGTGAGGGCGTGGCTAGAGGGGGGGAGCGAGGGCGTGGCTGGAGCAGGGGGAGTGAGGGCGTGGCTGGAGGAGGGGGAGTGAGGGCGTGGCTGGAGGAGGGGGGAGTGAGGGCGTGGCTGGAGGGGGGAGTGAGGGCGTGGCTGGAGGAGGGGGAGTGAGGGCGTGGCTGGAGGAGGGGGAGCGAGGGCGTGGCTGGAGCAGGGGGAGTGAGGGCGTGGCTGGAGGAGGGGGAGTGAGGGCGTGGCTGGAGGGGGGAGTGAGGGCGTGGCTGGAGGAGGGGGGAGTGAGGGCGTGGCTGGAGGAAGGGGGAGCGAGGGCGTGGCTGGAGGAGGGGGAGTGAGGGCGTGGCTGGAGCAGGGGGAGTGAGGGCGTGGCTGGAGGAGGGGGAGTGAGGGCGTGGCTGGAGGGGGGAGTGAGGGCGTGGCTGGAGGAGGGGGAGTGAGGGCGTGGCTGGAGGAGGGGGGAGCGAGGGCGTGGCTGGAGGCGGGGTGGGGGTGGGGTGGGAGGAGTGAGGGCGTGGCTGGGGAGGGGGGAGTGAGGGCGTGATGTGCACGAGTGTGTGCGTGCATACGTGTGCGTGTGTGCGTGTGTGTGTGTGTGTGTGTGTGTGTGTGTGTGTGTGTGTGTGTGTGGACTGGAGACTGGAGTCTCTCCCTGCCTCCTCCGCCACCCTCTCCCTCCACCATGTTCAGCCTCACCTTGAGCCCTGAGGAATGGAGCCCGCGTTCTATGGACTAAGACCTCTGAAACTGTGACCCTCCCATAAACTTTTCCTCCTCTATAATTGTGCTGGTTGGGTCCTTTAGTCACAGCAGCAAAAAAGCTGACGAAGACAGACTTCATACCCTGACTGATTACTTTTTTTTTTTAGTTGTTCAAAACATTACAAAGCTCTTGACATATCATATTTCATACATTTGACTGTATACTTTTAAATGGTTCATTTTATGTATCTTTTACCACAACTTTTTTTTTCTATTCTATGATTGAACCCAGGGGTTCCCTACCACTGAGCTACATCTCCAGCCCTTTCTTATTTTTTTTATTTTGAGACAGGATTCCGCTAAGTTGCTTAAGGCCTTGCTAAGTTGCTGATGTTGGCCTCCAACTTGTAATCCTCCTGCCTTAGCCTCCTGAGTTGCTGGGATTACAGATGCGGACCACCATTCCTGGCTTATCATAATTTTTTCAGAAAAATTTTAAAGGTGGGGCTGGGGATGTGGCTCAAGTGGTAGCGCGCTCGCCTGGCATGCGTGCGGCCCGGGTTCGATCCTCAGCACCACATACCAACAAAGATGTTGTGTCCGCCAAAAACTAAAAAATAATAAATATTAAAATAATTCTCTCTCTCTCTCTCTCTCTCCTCTCTCACTCTCTCTTTAAAAAAAAAAAAAAAAAAAAGAAAAATTTTAAAGGACAAAAATCACAACCTGGACCCAAGTCTACTGTCCATAAGTCTAATGTCCCCATATTCTCTACTTGATGACTTTGTGGTTGATGGGTCAGAAGATACAAAGCTCTGCTGTACTAAATTGCATTGAATCCTTTAAACCAAAGATAAGCCAAGGATAGTTCAGATCTTTTTCCTAATCCAGTTTCAGGGATTTGGGAAATTTGAATAATAGTGATTTTGCCCTCTTTTCCTTTAAAAAAAAAAAAGCAAAAAAAACAAAAAACAGGGAAATGTCACTTTACCATATTCCTGCCCAGCAAGAAATGAGAATTATCTGAATTTCCTCACTAGTGCCATGCAATATCGATCAGATACAAGTCTCTTAACCCTAAAAATTCCACAGTGCCTTCCTATTTTCTGAACCCTTGGAGAGTCAGTTGCCTTTAGCCCAGTTTCAGAATCATCGAGCTCTGCCGTGTGCCCACGTGCAGCACCCTTCCTGGCCACCCCAGGGGCAGTGACTAAGAGAAGACACTGCCTTGGCTGAACTTACAACTGAGCACTGTTTCTCAATCTGGAGTGTCTATGGAACCCCAATGGTGCAGTCAATGAACCCCATTCAATGGGGTTCAGTAACCTGTGAGAGGACAGACACAGCCCTGGGGGACAGAGGAACAGCCCTGATTAAGAACTGCCACCTCTTGCCAGTTACAGTGGCCCACGTCTGTCATCCCAGCTGCTCAGGAGTCTGAGGCAGGAGGATCAAGAGTTCAAAGCCAGCCTCAGCAACTTAGCAAGACCCAAAACAACTTAGTGAGACCCTGACTCTAAATAAAATATCAAAAGGGGTTCAGATGTGGCTCAGTGGGTAAGTGCCCCTGGGTTCAATCCCAGGGACCAAAAAAAAAAATAAAATAAAACAAAACTTGCTACCACTGGGGAAAAGATCATCGTCAAAAATAGTAACAACAGTACAAAAAATAGGGTGGACCGATTCCGAAAAGGGCGTGACACACACATTGGCACACTTGGAGAAATGCACATTTCTATTAAGTGAACAATTGCTTTGGAGAAGCCAGAATCTGCATTCAAGGAGGGAGCTGCAATCCACCACTGTCGATAGGATGACCGACCGGTGTGTTTGTAAGACTTGAAAGTAGTCATCCCTGAACGCTGAGATGGTGGAGCCCAAAGCTGTCTTTTTGACCGTCTACTATTTCAAGTTTAAGGCTGCGTTTGGAGAGTTGGGGCGTGGCCAGCTCCATTTCTAAGCAGAAAGGCAAAGCTATTAATAGGAGGGACAAAGTTACCTGGACAGTCCCCAACAAGGACCTCCTGAGTGCACGTGATGTCAGTCACTGGTCCCCAAAGTCTCAGCTACTTTCCTTACATTTTTCTTTCCTGGTCACTGAGCCTCCCTCAGACACGGAGTCCCTGAAGGCCCAGAGAGCACCTGGTCCAGTGTGCCCACTTCACAGGCAATGAAACTGAGCCCAACTGGAGGGAGCAGCCTGTCTGGGTGACACAGCCTTCAGTCTCCTAGACGGCCCGGGGCACAAGCCTCTGGCCCCCTCATAGGGGACCCCTGAGGCAGGGCAGGTTCCCTGGTCTAGAAGGTGACATCTGAATGGCACTGGAAACTTTTGAGCCACAAGACCACAGCCCCCCTCCCCCCCCCACACACACACACTTTGCAGAGCCCAAGGCCAGGCCAAGTGGTTTCCAAGGTAACACACACCCAGGTGGCTTCAGCCTCCCAGGGCCTCATCTTCAGCCCTAGGGAGGAGGAGTGGCTGGTGAGAGACACCTTCCCACTTATAGACCCTGCCGGGGTCTAGGGCAAAGGATACCTCCTCCATCCGGGACTCCAGGAGCCAAGGAAGCTTCTGGAAGCTGTGGCAAAGGCGTTGGCCTGAGAGTCAGTGACGCCCCAGTGGGCTGACTTGGGAGATGTGGGGCCGTCCCTCCTGGCCAGGGCAAGTCTCAGCATGCCCTGGCGGGGATTCTCACACCTGTTAACACACCCTGCACACACCCTGTCGGCAAGCAGAATGAGGCAGGGTGACATTTCCAAGCGACAAAACTGAAAGTTAAAGACAGGCAGCCAAGAAACCAGCCTTGCTTCCCCACCCACACGGCAGCCAGCACCAGGCGGAGCGGCGGGCCTTCAGGGGCGGCCGGGCAGGAGGCCCTCTTGGAAACAGATAGGGTTAAACCCGAGAATTTAAATATTTAGCAAGTAAAACCACAGTGTCACCCAGAGACTGCCAGGCTGTGTGGTAACCATGGCGATCCCCGGCCAATAGCAGATCTGAGCAAACAGGTGCTGGGCCTGAGGCGGGCTGGCCAGGGGGTGGCAGGGAGGACCACAGTGGGCAGGGCCAGCTCCCAGGGCAGCCTGTGGGGGCCTGTACACCTTCGGGCGAGAAAAGCGTGGGCCAGAAGCCAGCACCGTGGACTTGAGGTCCTTGTCTCGGCCTTTTGGAGATGAGTTTTCTCTGCCAAAGGAAAGGCAGCAAGTCTGGCGCCTGTCACCAGGTGTTGTGTGCACTCACTGGGCGGTTCCACCTACACCACGGAGGACTCGGTCTGTGCCAGACAGTCTCTCGGCTCTGGGAGGCACCCGTGAACCAACAGGGTCCCCCGGCCGCAGAGCCAGAGCTCCGGGAGGAGAGGTCCCCAAGCAGTAGCACCTCCAGTCCACCGTCACACAGGCAGTGACAGGGGCAGGGCAGGTGCTAAGTCAACCGCTAGAAGGGCACCTTGCTCGCGGGGCCTGGGGAGGCCACAGAGTTCCCTTCCTGGGGGAGGAATTTTCTGGGCCAAAACCCAAAAGTCAGGGAGGTGAAGTCAGCAGGCAAAAGGTCTGAGCATGCGTGTGGGAACCCTCCCCAAACCACCGAGCCCAGGTGGCGGCCAAAGTGTCAGCCTCTGAGCCTCCTTCTTCAAAGGAGAGTCGGCCACGTCTCATGGTGCTGCGACTGCTCGGGCCAAGTCGGGGCGCAGCTGGTTCACCCCCTCTCCCTGTCTCCTTTCTTTGCAGCCCCCGCAGGCACAGGTAGGCCAGGTAGGAAGGCTGAGGCCAGGAGTCCCCGGGAAGGCAATCCCCACTTCCAACATCCTGTGTGCTGTGACCCTCCGAGGGAGCACTAAGGAACGGGAGCAGAGGAAGCCACCATCTGGAACTTCCTTGTCAAGCCTGACACCCCTACAGGATCAGAATCACCCTGGCTCCCTCCTGCTCCCCTCCCATCGCATCCAGGTTAAGGAGATGGTGTCTCGGACCAAGCTAGGCCGAAAGGTCTGCCTGGGGCCTCGGGCTCTCCAGAGCTCCATCAGCCAATAGCCAGAGAGACCTGAGGAAATGTCGACCCGGTGTCTGCAAGGACAGAGAGCCTCCGTCTCCCCCTGGAAGACAAGCACAACTCCTCCTCTTCTCCCCTGACTCACACCATCTCCCTGGGGAACGGGCCTCATCCCTTCTAGGTCCCTCCTCATGGTCACATGGAACCTCACACCCGCCTCCTGTTCAGGTGCTCGCGGCTCTGGGTCAAAGTGGATCCAGATCTAAGATGAGCAGCCTCCAAAGGCAGCAAGGAGTTGGCTCTGGATTCTCGACGCCTGGAACAAAATGGTCCTCCCCTAAACGGTTGTCGAGTAAATGAACGAAGGCCCAGGCTCGTCGTTTTTATGAATTATATTAGGATCAACCTGCTAATTTAGAGAAGCCAGTACAGAACTCTGCAGTTCCAGTGCCAGGTCACCTTTCAGGCAAGCTGGGGATGTAACTTGAGCCCATTTTATTTTACAGTGCACCCCCTGATAGGAAGACCCACCACCCGGTTTAGCAAAAGGACCTGGAAGCCCCTGGACCGGCAACACCTGCTGCTCAGGAGACGCCGTATCTCAGTGACAGCACATTACCTCCACCTAGGGGGACGCTGGGCTCTCCTGAACAATCAGGCCCCAGCAGGTGAGCATTTTTACAATGTGAGCTGTCTCTTGAATATAATTTATGTCCCATAATTTGAAGTAATTTCCCTGTCCGCTGAGAACTCTATTGGTATTTAATAAAAATATCCACTTTTATACACCTAGTAAATGAAAAGTCTCCCCCACCTTTTTCTTTTCTTTTTCTTTTCTTTTTTTTTTTTAATCCCTTGTGTTTCAAATTCATGACATGAAGGCTCATTTCTTGTCACTATCATGATTCTGTCAAGTCTGAAGAAGCTTCTGCAGACTTACGTTGGATTTTTTTTTAATACTTTAGTTGTAGATGGACACAATACCCTTATTTTATTTATTTATTTAATTCTGTGGTGCCGAGGATTGAACCCAGTGCCTCACACATGCTAGGTAAGTGCTCTGCCACTGAGCTATAACCCCAGGCCTTACGTTGGAACTTGAGGGGATCAACACACCCAAAAAAGAGTAGATACACCTGCTGATCTCATCCACGTATTTTTTAATAATGTTTTTTTAGTTGTTGACAGACCTTCATTTTATTTATTTATATGCAGTGCTGGGAATCGAACCCAGGGCCTCACACATACCAGGCAAGTGCACTGCCACTGAGCCCCAGCCACAGCACCTCTTATCAACATATTTTGCTTTTATTTCATTTGTTCATTTTGGTACCGGGAATCAAACTCGGGGGCACTCAACCACTGAGCCATATCCCCAGCCCTTTTTCATTTCCTATTTTGAGACAATCTAGCTGAGTTGCTTACGGCCTTGCTAAGTTGTTGAGGCTGGTTTTAAACTTGCGATCCTCCTGCCTCAGCCTCCTGAACCACCGGAATTCCAGGAGTGCACCCAAGCCTGACGTATTTTACTTTTAATGTGGTGTGTCATCACAAACTGAAACTGATGACCTACAGAATTTCTACCCAGGCACTAGACAGTGTGAACTCGGCCACAGTCCACATCCCCAGGTCCTCAACCTGGAGCACTCCATCCTTCCCCACCTAGATGCCCCGTGTGTCTCCTCTCAGCCGGTTCTTGCTGACATTCAGTAGACACATGGGGTCTCTCCGGTCTCTGACAACAGACCAGTCGCGCCTCCCTCTGCACAGTGACCTCTCCAGCGTGACCGGAGTCCAAGAGGGGTTGCTCTGAAGTTCATATTGTCAGCCGCCTGCCAGCCCTCCAGGATGGCTGCAGACATCAATCAGAGCCACAGAGTCACTCAAGGTTGCCACCCCTTGGGGAAGCCTCAGTGATTTCAGGGTTTCTGGCCTGGAGAGTTGGGCTCCCGTCCCGGGCTCTGCACAAAGTAGACCCTCATTAAATACACGCTGAATGAATGATGAGGCTCTGTGGGTCATCAAGAGCAGGAGCAGGGAGGCGATCAGGGGAGCAATAAAGATTTCAGAGCTTTATGTGTTGAGCCCGAGACGTGCCAGTGGCATCTAAAATATGAGCCTGTAGCCGGCTCTGCTGAACTGGAAGCTGTTGGTTATAGCCCAGCTCCAGGAGAGAATGGGCTCCCCAAGGACAGCATGGTCTTCGGTCAAAGTTTTGGTAAATAAACAAAATGCATTGTTTTGTGTTTTCATTTCTTTCCAGGACACAAAGGGCTGAGAACACCAGATGCCTGAGTTTTTTAAAGCTCTGCTCCAGACCTCCATGAGAGGAGGAGACTAAAGAAGGGCAGGGGGACCATCGTCAAATGACAGAGGCACTGTGTGGGAAGCGAGGTGCCTTCCCTCCCTGCTGCAGAGACAGCCCTAGGGCGGAAGGTAGAGGCCAGATCCCTCGGTGGAAGGGCAGACTTTCAGCCTGGCGTGGCAGTGCACACCTGTAATCCCAGGTACTCGGGAGGCTGAGAAAGCAGGTCACAAATTCAAGCCCAGGATGGGCCCTTAGCAAGGACCTGTCTCGAAAACCAGTAAAAAGGACTGGGGATGCAGCTCAGTGGTAGAGTGCTTGTGCAGCACGTGCAAGGCCCTGGGTTCAATCCCCAGTGTTGCAAAAAAAGAAGAGAATGGGGGCAGGGGCGGCGGGGCTGGGGCTCAGTGGTCCAGCTCCTGCCTCGCATGTGGGAGCACTAGATTCGTTCCTCGGCACCACATGAAAAAAGTTTTTAAAAGTTCCTAGCCTTTAGCTCAGTTGGTGGAGTGCTTGCCTCACACGCACAAAGCCCTGGGCTCAGTCCCCAGCACCACCAAAAAAAAAGAAAGAAAAAGAAAGAGTTCACAGCCTTTGAAGGAAGCTGGGGACAGGGGTGGTGCATTTTCTGAAGCCACTTTCTGCCAGTTGATGGGAGAACCTTCCCCAAGAGTCTGCTCCTTGTCAGGGGAACGCACACAGAGCCTCTCGGAGTCCTGCCCGGGGTACGGTGGTCCAAGACCCAGGTGTTGCCAATGTGATAGGATGGAGAGGGGGGTCCTTAAGAAGTGGCCGGGCCATGAGGGGTTTCCCCTTGTGGATGGGATAAGGCTCTTTTGAAGAGGCCCCCAGGCAGCGTTCAGTCTCTCCACCACCAGCCTTCCACCACCTGAAGACACAGCATCCAGGCACCAACTCGGAAGCAGAAGCAGCCCTCCCCGGATGCCTGAGCCCACTAGTGCCTTAATCTTGAACCTCCCAGCCTCCAGAACCACAAGAGATAAGTGTCTATTCTTTACCAATTACTCGGGTACTTTCGTCATAGCAGCACAGACAGATGGAGAGAGTAGAGAAACAGACCAGTGGCGCACGCCTGTGATCCCAGCAGCTCGGGAGGCGGAGGCAGGAGGATGCAAGTTCAAGGCCAGCCTCAACAAAAGCAAAGTGCTAAGCAACTCAGTGAGACCCTGTCTCTAAACAAAATACAAAATAGGGCTGGGGGTGTGGCTCAGTGGCCAAATGCCTCTGAATTCAATCCAGGTACCAAAAAAAAAAAAAAAAAACAACTGTTCTAGAAGGTACTACCCCACCCCTAGCCTCAAGTATGTGCTGGACCAGGGCCTGGGGTCCATCTGGAGCTGGTTTGGGGGAGGAGGAGCCATGGTCATCTAGGCCCTACTAAAATAACAAGCAATTGTTGGGATGAGGAAAGTAGTGAGTCTATTCTTAGCAAAAGCCCCTGACATGACCCCCAGGAGGTGCATTAGCCGCCCACTGCCCTGGGCCAGCCTCACACAAGCACAGCTGGTCTTTTCTGGGGAAGGTGTTTCCAAGCACTCTGCTCTGAAGACCCTCTGTCACCCACACTCGGGACAGCTCTTTCCTCTACTCTCAGGAATTTCAGGTCCCCAAGAGCTGAGCAGCCAGACCTACACCAGGGAATCACAAAGTTGGTAGGACCTAGGACCCCTAATTAACAGACAGCAAAACCAGTCCCAAGACCAAAAGGCCAAGGAATGACAAAACTGGCTTTGGAAATGAGGTTCATCTATTTATTTGTTTATTTAGGCGCCGGGGGTAGAACCCAGGTCCCAGGCACGCTAGGCAAGTGCCCTGCCACTGAGCCAGGCTCCAACCCAGACCAGATGTCTTCAATCCAGCCCCCTTCCATTAAAAAATGTGCTACAAACACCTGCTCCTGGTCAGATACCGGGTCCCTGGAGATGATCAATGATCTCATCGCCGCTGCAGGGGGAGCGAGAAAGACACAACCCAAAACTACACTGTGGCCAGGTGGGTGCACAGAAGGAGCCAGATCTCCCTCCCGTCGGCACCCTGGGCCCGTTTCCTCCCCATCCGCCTCCAATGGGAAAGGGTGCAGCCAGATGCAGAGAGAAGTGACCAAGAAAGTAGAGACAGGGGAGCGGGTGACTTCCATCACCTGGGGTGGGTGCAGGTGGGATAAGAAGCTGGGTCCTAGGGGCTAAAACTGTGGGCACGGAGGAAGCCAGCCAGTTGGGAGGACAATTGTCACAGTGACCGTTCTGCTGGGCCGGCTGGCACACACGGTAAGGCCTTACTAGAAGGAGTGGGGCAGAGGTGACAGGATGGGGACAGAAGTTCCCATTTTGTGAAACCCCACTATCCACAGCTCCCAGCCCCGTTAGGAGTTCAGCAGAGTAGGTGAGGTGACTGTCCTACTCCAAGTGGGGGAAACTGAGGCCCAGAGAAGTTGTCACCAGCCCCAGGTCATTCAGTTAGCTTAAGTGTCTGAGTCAGGATTCAAAGCCACTTTGTTTCTTCAAATCATGAAAAGTGACCCAAGAAGCATCATGTGCTGCCTGTGGTTGGGGATGGAGCAGATCACCGTGAGCTAAGGGCTGGGCAGAGGTGCCCACTAGGGGCTGTCCTGCCAGCAACACGGTCCTGCCACCAGGGCAGAGCTGAGGTCCCACGGCAGCTGGGCCGGATCGAGTCTGCAGGCCCAGGAATAGGAGCAAGGACTCCAGGAGAATCCGAGGAAGGACCCGGCTCTGTCCTGCCCACTCCCTGAAGCAGGAGGAGGAAGCAGCCGGCCGACAGGACCCAGTGCGGAGTGGACGCCAGACATGCTCCTCTTCCCCCTCCCTGGAGCCGCGGTTGAACTGAGTCTGAGGATTTGCCTTTTCACTTTGTCCTCTGTGGCACCCTTCCACGAGAGCAGGGTGACATACAACAGCACAGACTCCCAGAGATGAGGTCTCCGGAGGCTGAGGGACCGTCTGGATCCCACAGCTGGTTCTGGGTGGGGAGCTGGCCTGGATCCTAGGTGGCCATCCTGCCCATCCTCTGGCTCCCTTCTGGAATCTACTGCACAGTGGTCTGGGTTAAGTCCACCCACTTGTCCAGTTTTGACTCCAGAAACAAAGCCCCTTGGGGTCTGGAATCCCACCCGCAGAGCACAGCTTCAGCCCAAGCACCTAAGACTCTCCGGAGGCTGAAGAGTGCAGCATCCAGAATCCCCTGGTCATCAACAGACAGGAGCCTGGCCAAGGAGACATGGAGTCAGAGCTTCTGCACCCCTTGTGGCCAGAGCAGCCCCGACACCCCGGGAGGAGCAGGTCAAGTCTTTAGGACCAGAGGTACCTCCTCTGCCTCTGTGCCACCGCTCCACCCCAAGACACGGGAACCACAGGACCCAGGTTTGCACAGTGTGGCCGAACAACGACACACGGCTTTCTCCCCACCCTCCTCAGTCCATCCTCAGAACGGCCCAGAGAGACTGGAATAAAACCCTCACGCGGGACAGACCAACCCCACCAGGTCACGGAGCTGGCAGGCGGCAGGCTGAGAGAAGAGGTCGTGGCAGAGACTCAACCCCAGTTTTTCCGACTCTGAGTTCTGGTCTTCATCCATCTCTCGCCTGCCGCCCAGATGTGAATCCATCTATGCTCCTCTGGCCAAAGGACCGGGAGGGTTTCCAGATTCACATCCACGTGAGAAAGAACATCTGGAGACTTGTGCCTGCCCGGGGTCCACAGCAGAGCAGATGGGCTTGCAGGGCGGGGTGGTGGGGATCCATTATCATGACAGGTTGCCTCGGGCCCTGTTCCCTCCTCCGACTCTCCCAACCCAGGTGGACTTCCCACGTCAGCCAAGTCAACATTTTTCTGGGTGCCACGTCATTCCGGGGCTGCAAGAAACAGGCCTGCTTGGCCACACTTCTGTCTGTCTGTCTGTCTGCCAGCCTGGTGTCTGCAGGGGAAGTGTCCATACATTTAGAATGAGTACAGAGCACACGGAGACCCATCTGCCTGGCTGAGGGTTTTCATTCAGAGGATCAAGCTCAGAAAAAAAAAAAAACAGAAAAGGATCGGAAAGAAAAAGCAAGTCCTTCAGGATGCTCAGAGAAGGTCCGGAGCAGGGCGACCCCTGATTATGAAGCCATGTGTCTGCCCCGGAGGCCCCCAGATGAAGATAACATCGCATTGTCCAAAAACCATGGGGCTGCCTCACACTGCCCTCCCCCTCCAGGCTCCAAACCAGAAGAGGAGAGCTAAGGTCCTGGACATTACGTTGTAAAGGCACCCAGTGGCTCTGTGGCGGGAAGGCGGGCACCTACCTGGACTTCACGGGTGTGGTAGGCGATGATCAACCCCAGCAGGATGATGGTGGATAGACTGATAAGGCATTTCAGGGCCAACGAAAACATGGAGTCCTGCAGGAAAGATGGAAAGAGAATTAGGGAGGCCAGGAAAGGCGTCTCGCTTTAGTCTGAAGTGGTACAAAGCGGGGGGAGGGACCATCACCCATCCCTCCCGGGAGCAGGGTGGGCCACAAAGTTCGCCCTGAGCCACCAAAGAGCCTTGGACTGTGCCTGGACCTGAAGTCTCAGCAGCCGCCCAGCTGCGCCTCTGCCTCGGAGGGTGAAACCATATTTGCCTTCCCAGATGAACTCCACTCGGGCCTGGTGCATGATGCTTGCTACACATGGCTGCATTCTGTTTGCTGATGCAATTCAGAATAGCAATTCAGAATCTTTGCCTCATGCTCCTAAGTCCTACGAACGTGATCCTTTTTTGTGTGCTACTGTTATCTGGCGTGGGCATCGGTATCAGGCCGGTTCGGGTCTCCGTTTTCTCTTCACAAACTGAACTAGAGGATTGCTGAAGTCCTTTCCATCTCTGATAATGCACAGTTCTTTAAGGAATGAATTAAAATGTCCTGGCAAAGACTCCCGTCTCCTGGCTTGGGCCAAGGGCAGGGGAGGGAGGCAAGAGAAGCAGACGAACTGCCGGAGGGAGAAGTGGGGTGAGCATGGGAGCAGAGGTGGGTCTGAGGCAGGGGAAGGCCCTTGGGGGTCCCTCCTGCTAGGGCTGGGGAGGGGTGGCCACATGGCCTTTGATGCACCTTTCAGCAGCAGGGTGACCCAGAGAACCTGGGTCTTGGCTCAGGAGCATGATTTCCTGAGCCAATCTGCTGGGTCCAAATCCTAACATAGCCACTTGAAGCTGAGTGACCTCAGGCCACTTCTATACCTCTCTGCACCCAGTGGCATCATGTATAACATGAGCAAATATCATTTCCTACCTCACAGGGCCATTGGGGGGAAAGGGGCAAGTATACGGAGAGAACCCACAACCAAGCCTGGCTCGGTCAGTGCTGGCCACCATTTCTGTTTGTTGACTTTTTGTCCACAAACGAGCAGCTGGGTGAGGATTTGGTGCATTCCTGAGCATCGGGAGTCTGGAAGGACAGTTGGCTCCAAGTCCCAAAGGAAGACAGGAACACAGCCCTGAGCAAGAGTGGCGGTAGGTCCTGGCAGCATTTCCAAGTGCTCTCAGTCCTGAGAGGTGCATGCCACCTAGGAAGTGAACGGCCTCTGTCCTCGGGGACTGTGACTAGACCCAGTGCAGTCTCCACCACAGTTGACAAAGTGGTTTCACCTGTGCATCCTCACAATAGCCTACGGCCTTCATTACAGGTGGAGGCCCACAGGGGTGAGTGACCCTGCGCCAGAGTTCAAAATCAGGACCTTGACCTCCAGGCACCATTCCCCCTCTTCACCAGGAAACAGGAGAAACTGTGACACATTCTTTAAGCAGCTTAAGACTACAAGGGACCACATCGTGGCGAGATAGGAGTCCTCGGTTCTGGTTTTCTGTAGCACAGCAGGGCAACCATGATTATAGCCATCTAGGATGTATTTCAAAATTAGTAGAAGAGTATAAAATTCAGCCATAGAAATCGTAATGTTTAAGGAGAAGGAAATGCTCGTTACCCTGATTTGATCATGACACACTGAGTATTCGTGTTGATGTCCTACCATACTCTGTAGACATGTGTAGATCTGTCTCCGTGGAAGGTGTTTTGAAGATAGATGTGATTCACTGCCAAGTAGGATCTAGAGAATCGCTAGGAGAGGTCAAGCAAGCGCAATGTCACTGTGGACAGGTCAGAGAAGCATTCAAAGGCGGCTGTGACAGTGGGCATGGTGACACAGGCCGAAATCCCAGTGACCAGGGAGTGTGAGGCAGGAGGATCACAAGTTCAAGGCCAGCCTGGGCAATTTAGCAAGTCCCTGTCTCAAAATAAATAATGAAAATGGAATCGTAGAGCACCCTGGGTTCAATCCCCAGACCCCCCCCCACACACACACACACAAGCACACACTCGACGGAGATCTGCAGGATTAGGTAGCATTGTCCCATACAGCAGCCACTGGTGTAAGAGGAGGGCTTGGGACTTGGACCTAGCACTCCCAGATGCCCACGTCTGCGCTCTCAACCCATCCTCTGTGGGCTGAGACGGTGAAAGCGGCCCTCACTGGTCTCTGTCAATCTCACCATTTATTTCTTAGATTCGGGGTCAAGGCCCACTTGATAGCTAGAACCCATGAAGTGACCTTCTTGCTCATCTGTTCACTCTTACAACGATTTCAGCCACTTTTCAATGGTTGAGCACCGTCTACGTACCCAACAGTGTACTTCACGCTGTAGGATGTGCCAGAAGTTTCTCGTCTTGCTTATATACAGACTCCAACTTTCTACCCTGCATGGGGCTGTTCAGCTGTGGGGAAGGTCCCCAGTCTGCACCGTGGTGCAGAAGATGGTCTAGGGCGGGGGGGTGCAGCACAGAGGGAGAGCACATGCCTAGCAAGCTGGGGGCCCTGGGTTGGATCCCCAGCACTGCAAATGATCAAACGTGAAAACGAAAACACAACAAAAAGATTTTCTAAACAGAGTCCAGTTTTCCTTTAGCCTCTTCCGTGTGCTACGGTCTGATGAAGAGCAGCTTGCTGTCACTTCCTGAGCACATGTGTCTCAAGGGGCGCAGGTGCTCCGCTGGCACAATGTGAACACACATCATCAGAACCCAGTTCTGCCTTGGAGAAGGTTCTCATCTCTAGAAGCCCAACTTGATGCTGGAAGTACCCCCTTCCACCCCCAGATAGAGCTGGGGCTCTAGAGAGCAGGAGATGAGTTCAGAGATGCTTGGACTCTGTGACCACAAACCTCCCTGCAGGAACGGCCTGGGGAGAGCTCACGCCGGCTTCCGGCCAGAAATGGACCATCCCCTTCATCTCAAAAGGGTCTGAACGCATCTGGGGAGCATCACGCCTACCCCAGGAAAAGTTTGGGATCAGCTGCACGTCCCCGCCTCTAATTTATTTCTGTTGGCAGAAATGAACTGGAATCAGAATCCAAGTCTATTCCCATCATTTTTAGAGGAAGAGGTGAAGGGAAAAGGGCCAGATACCGTCTCCTCTCCTTCAAGCCTCTTCCATGTGTCCTAAAACTGGAAGGCTTTCCATTAAAAGGCAAAACTCCATCTGCTTCTTGGTTTTAGCCGGTGCCGCCTCCCGGGCCGGCTCCATCTTTGCAGGGACCAAGCTGTGAAATGGATCAATGGAGATGCTTGAGACTTTGCAGATCTCCTTGCATTCCTCATCACACGTCAATAAAAAAAAAAAAAAAAAAAAAAAAATTTAAAAAAAGCCCTCCCCCTTTTGTCATATCGAGAAAACATGGCGAAGTAGTCTGGCTGGACCAGAAACGTTTTTTTATTTGCTAAGATGTTCAATTATCATCTTTGCCGCCTGAACTCCAGTGAAGCCTAAAATTGATAGGGTTCTTTGGGCGATAGTAGCCGCACAGGCCTTGCTAATTAGCTGCCGTGCACCACATGGTGGGGCGCCGGCCACACCTGCTGGGCCCCCGACTCTCTCCTTTAAGGACTGAAAAGAGACTCATGATTCCGGGAGGGAGTCCTGTAGCCAGCTGGTCAACCTCTCTCCCCTGTGACTCAGCTCTTTTCCCTGACAATGACAATCCCTCACACTCGAGGATGCATAGGAACTGTGTCCCGTCTGATGAAAGTCATCATTTAAAGCCATGGATTCCTAAAGGCCCACGAATATTCAGGCGGTTCATTCCATCTCCGCGCAGACAGTGATGAACACTCTACAGTCACTAGAAGACACTTCCATAGAAGATGTTTGAGCCAGACGCGGTGGCACACACCTGTAATCCCAGAGGCTCGGGAGGCTGAGGCAGGAGGACTGAAAGTTCACAGCCAGCCTCGGCAACTTAGTGAGGCCCTAAGCAACGTAATGAGACCCTGTTAATCAATAAAAAAGGGACTGGGGATGTGGCAAGTGCTCTCCGTGCCTTGAGTGACTGTAGGAGTGCCCGGGAGCCCATCCTGGGGTGGGGATAGAGGAAGAGAGACTGCGGATTCCTAAACGCCACTCATTTACTGGATGCCCTCTCCGGGCTCTAACAGTGACTGTTCTCAACTCTCAGCGGGAGATTATAGGACCCTGCCAAGTGGAGCCAGGGGCCCCTGGTAGCCCTGGGGCTGAACTGAGGGTTTCCTATCCACCTCAGGTGACTCCGTGGCTTCACAGCGTGACCACGACGTCACACCACGCAACCTCCCTAACCTGTCTGATGCTCTGGGTACGAGAAGAAAGTGCTTCTTGGAGGCACTTAGTAACAGAACTTTTATTTTTACCTAACATTGATTGAGAGCTTCCGGAATAGGCGCTTTACACCCTGACCTGAAATCTTCCTTCTGTGTGCTAAGTTATAATGCAAAAACACAGGGTTGGAGAATTGAAATGACTTTTCCAAGGTCACAAAACTAACCCAGATTTTAGCCATAGGCCAGATTTTTCTACATAACGTGCTTCAGGCTGCCAGGCCCGGTGGTACCCGCCTGTCATCCCAGTGACTCTGGAGGCCGAGAAAGAAGGATGGTGAGTTGAGGCCAGCCTCTGCAACTTAGTGAGGCCCTAAGCAACTTAGCAAGACCCTGTCTCTAAAGTGAAGATGTTTTATAGAGGGCTGGGGATGTGGCTCAGTTGTTAAGCATCCCTGGGTTCGATCCCTGGTACCAAAAATAAAAAGAAAAGAAAGATGTCCTAGGTTTTTTATGAGACAATGTGTTCCTGTCATCCCAGAGGGGTCTGGCTCCACCCCCGGGCACTCCAGAGGAAGCTCCTGGCAGGTCGGGAGGTCAAGCCTCGTTCCTGGGAGATGCCCCCCATCCACGTGGTCCCTGTTCTGCTCCAGACCATGAGCCAGGGCTCTGCAGATCTGTGACTTCTCGACGATGACAATAATCTATAATCAAGGAGTGTGACCGAGGCCTACCATGCAAAGTGGGCATCATCCGCCCATTTTACAGAGGAGGAAACGGAGGCTCCAAGAGGTTACATAAGCTGTCCAAGGGCATGGCCAACAAATGGCAGAGTCGGGATCTGAAGAAGTCGGGTTTTACCCCCAGGTCTATCTGCCGCCAGGCTCCGAGCAGGGCCCCCGCACCCAGCTGGCCTCCGCAGGCTCTGCTGGCCCTCCGATTTCTGCAGTGAAGCTTCTCAGATCGGCTCCAGTCCTTCCTCCCTGGAGGCGGTACAGAGTGTGATGGAGTGTGTCCCCTGCCGCGGAGCCAGCCATATAAATTGCTGTCTTGGCCCGTCTTGTAGCTTCCAAAGACCGGCCAAAACCGTAATGATTACAGTAGATCTTCCCAGAGACGGGCAAGTTCTAAATATGTTTTATTGTTTGCAGCCTTGGAACTAACAGAAAACTCGGCTTGCAGACTTGACTGAGAAGAGAGTGTGTAGGCTCCTTCCCTGACCAAGCCGGTGCCCTCTGAGTGTGTGTGTGTGTGTGTGTGTGTGTGTGCACGTGTGCGTGTGTGTGCACGTGTGCGTGTGCGTGTGTGTGCGCACGTGCGTGTGTGTGAGTGTGTGTGTGTGTGTGTGTGTGTGTGTGTGTGTGTGTGCGTGCATATGGGGTCCATTCAAGGTTTCTGTCACTGTTTCCCCAAAGGGAAACAGATGATAATGTCTAGAATCCCTACTTACTGAATTAAGGTCCGGTGTACCTTCCTGACATCTCTGTGTTTTGTGAATTCAGTTCAGGAAATAATTGATTTAGAAATCTTTTCTGTTTAATAAGGTCAACTTTTCCTTCAGTTTCATGGAGAGCTTCCAAAATTGATTGACATTCGGCACCCGCTTAATTCTGCGGTTCTGCAATGGTTGTCCTAATTAGACACTCTTGCTAATTAATGCTACACGCGGATTAAGCCAGTCCCTCCTGTGTGGGCGGGGGAAGGGACATTCCTGGTAGCTGTTCTCCAGGGAGACCTGGATCCGGGGCTCTCTCGCCAGCCCTGTGCCCGCACCGCCCTTCCTGGGACCTCAGCTTCTGATCTTTCCCCTCGGGCTTAGCCCCGTCCAGCTCCCTGATTTCCTTTGTGGTCATGGACTCGCCAGCCCCCGCAGAGCCACCTCCCCGGGGCTCCTAGTAGAATCCTATTGGAAGCACTCACGTCCCGGAATGGCTCCGGCCCTCTGTGTCCTGTCTTCCTGAGAACGGAGCAAGCAGGCCTGAGAAGGAGGTGCCAGCACCCAGCTGCCCCAGACAAGAGGAGAGCCCCGCGCGTGGCTTCGGGGGGAGCCGTGGGCCGCAGCCGCCTCTGGTCAACGCCTGGCCTCGGACAGTCCCTTCACTCTTCCACACCTCAGTCCCCCGCGGGAAAGACTCTGGGACTAACTGTTCCCTGAAATACGGTTGCGCACGATGGGCCGTGACACACACAGGTAAAAAGGGACATTCCAAACATTCATTACTTCTTAAATTAACCCCCCTCCCGCATCTCCATACATGATGACATTGTGGATATGAAGATCAGCCGCCAAACCCACTGACCATCGGCTCCACAGACCATGATGAGGCTCCTATTTTTAACCATGGAGACCAAAGAGGGGTGGTGGCTGGGGGGTGATTAACCACTGAGCCACATCCCCAGCCATTTTTTATATTTTATGTAGAGACAGGATCTTGCTGAGTTGCTCAGGGCCTCGCTAAGTTGCTGAGGCTGGCTTTGAACTCGCAATCCTCCTGCCTCAGCCTCCCTAGGATTACAGATACGTGCCACCGTGCCTGGCTCCAAAGAGGGTTTTTGTCACCTCTTCCTTACATGGAATTTGAAACCAGCAGGCCAGAATTCAAACCATGTATTTGCCACTTATTAGCTCCATGACACTGAGCCACTCTGGGCCTCTGATTTCCTTCTCTGAAAACCAGGAATCCTCAGATGAGATGGAGACTTACAACCCACCGACGTTGGAGGCTGCGTGTGAGATAATGTATATTAAAACCAAAACATATGGGGCTGGGGTTGTGGCTCAGTGATGGAGCCCTTGCCTAGCTGGTGTGAGGAACGGGGTTCGATCCTCAGCACCACCTATAAATAAATAACATAAAGGTCCATTGACAACTAAAAAAATAAAAGAAAAAATAAAGAAAGAAAAGAAAAAATAAAACGTATTCTTTTTGCATGCAAAGAAATGCTCCCGTTCTTCAGTGGCCAGATACCCTTTCTCTTTCCACACAGACCCCAGGCGGGAAATAGCTGGTCCCCGGTCCCGCGCTGCTAAATGCACCTCCAGTATCGGCATTGGATGGTTTCAACAATCTACAAAGATACCTCCAAGCATTTCAGAAAGACGCCTTTGACAGTCTACAGTGGACCAAACATCCCCTTGTTCATGCACACACACCTCTCCACCGAGCCTGTGAGTCCAGACACTGCGAGATGCCGAGGATCCCCACCCCCCACCCCCACCCTGAGCCTGCAAGAGCTCCCAGAAGCTCACCCCAGGGCCGCCCTCTGCCCCGCCACCCCTCCCGTCACACCCCACACCTCTCCCCAGTGCTGGGCCCTGCCCCAGTGCAGGGCAGCAAAGAGGCAGGAGGGGTCCCTGAGGACCAGTAGGGCTGGAAAAATCAGAAATGGCCAGGAAGCAGACTGCCCGGGAAGATCTGCAAGCATTTCCTCTGGGCTCCTGGCTGGCATGTGGCAAGGACGAGAGGAGGTGGCCCTGGACAGGCAGCTGAGTCTCCCTCCATCCCGAGAGTGACAGGAGGCCAGTGGCTGACCCTGTTCCCCCCCCCAGACAACTGTCCACAGTGGGTCCCTAAATATTAAATGTTGACATTTGAACGAAGGGAGCAAAATTTAGAGACGTGCCCAGCAGCTGACCGCTTCTATCCTGAATATCCGAATTCGTGAAAACTAAAGGAGATGATTCCAAGAACCACCGACGGGCGGGGAACAGAGCTCAGAGGACAGCGCTGGCCTGGCATGGGCACAGCCCCGGGTTCAGTCCCCGGCACCAGACGACTGACAGGGACCACGCCCTGGCCGTGGGTCAGGCACTGCATTCACCGTGCTATTTCCTCAAAACAGCTGCATGGACCCGGGGTGCAGGTCAGGGCTCCGAGGCCCAGCGAGGATCGGCCAGTTGCCCACAGTCCCTGGGCAAGGAGGAGGGAGAGGCTAGATTTGAGCCCGGGCAAGACTGACCAAAGACAGAGGGGACAGTGAACCGCCGAAGTCAGGGCTGGAGGCCTGTGTCATGGCTGCGAGTGTGGCCCAGGCCTGGTGAGGCACGGGGGACAGACAGGAAATGCTGACCAAGTGAGGGGAGCCAACGGTCTCAGAATAAAACTCACAAAGTGACTTTGGCCTGGGGCACTTCCCTGTGGCCCTCATCTTTGTCACTTCCAGATGGAGGTGGGAGCTGATGTCTGAGGGACATCATGCAGTTAATAACAAGGACATTCAGGTCTCAGCAGAGGGTGGCCTGGTTATGTTTAGGGCAGCCAGCGTGAGGAGCAGGACACCAATTAGGAGGAAATGATCCTCCCCAGGCCCTGCCTCTCCCACTGCGCCACCGAGGCCCGGAGGAAAGCAAGAAAAGGTCACTTGGGAGACCACTGCTCCCAAAATATCAAGTTGCCCGGGTCACCCCTTCAGGCCCAAACAGAACTGCAATTAAGGAGCCGCTTTTCTTTACAAGTTCTGGGCAGAGGGGACCGGCGCAGGGTGAACTCCCTCCTGGCCGCTCACAGTATCGGCCAAGAGCCCACAAACCAAACGTCCATCCCGTGCTTGCCGAGGCCAGGCCCCGTCCGTGTCCAGGGCGGGAGGTGGATCTACTCAGGACCAGCTCTGGTGAAAGGCTGTTCAGTGCTTCCTGCTCCTAAGGTGGTCAAACCCGGCCCACTGGGACTCTTCCAGAACACAACAGGCGTCGGGCAAAGGTGGTTAGGCAGGACGTGAAACCAAACCACGGCCTCCACCTTGTGAGCTCCGTGTGGAACCGGAGGGGCTGTGTCTCCAGAGAGACTGGGAACTCACTTCCTCTCCAGGCAGCCCTCAAGAGGTTCTACTTTGGACGGCTTTGACTTTTGGGGGGTACTAGGAATTGGACCCAGGAGCACTTTACCACTGAGATGATGCATCCCCAGATTTATTTGTTTGTTTGTTTATAAGTAAGGTCTTGCTAAACCACTGAGGCTGGCCTCCAACTTGCAATCCTCCTGCCTCAGCCTCCCCAGGTGCTGGGACCACAGATGTGCGCCACTGCACCTGGCTGGCTCTGACTTTTCCACTGGTCTGCCTTTATTTTTTCTCAGGTGCTTTCCCAAACAAATGCCTCCGTGAAGTCCTGATCTAGGGTACCACAGGTGTCTATGCCAATTTTCTCACCAAGTGAGCCCCCCACACACACAAGAGACACACAGGGATCTCACAGAAGTGTTCAGGCCACACCCAGAGGTCCCCTTAGCGCTCAGCTAGTCCCCACCCCTCATTCTACACGAGGACTCTGAGCCCAGGGAGGTGGCTTCCCCCCGTCAGAGAGCACCCTGTTTTAGAGCAAACCTAGGGCCCAGGCTTGGGGCTCCCAGGTCACAGGGGCAGGCAGCCCTGTCCATCTGGCTTTCCTACAACAGGCACGAAACTCCTCTGTTCTCCAAAAGTCTGAATCCCTGTCCTGGAAGTCACCTTCAGATCTGTCACCTGCTCACTCTGGGTCCTTCCCCAACAAGCCATCTGTGGCCGATTATCTTCCATCTTCCCCCGCTTGTGGGAGCGAGTGCTCTCGGCCAGTCTCCAATCACACAGCTGCAATGGTGTCCGAAAACCCCCACTGCCCGGCACAGGGTGCACACCTGTAATCCCAGCGGCTCAGGAGGCTGAGGCAGGAGGATCGCAAGTTCAAAGCCAGCCTCGGCAACTTAGCGAGGCCCTAAGCAACTCAGGGAGACCCTGTCCCTAAATAAAAAAAAATGTCTATAAAAGGGCTGGGAATGTGGCTCAGTGGTTAAGCACCCTTGGGCTCAATCCTTAGTCCCAAAAAGAAAAATAAGAAAATCCCTTCTCCAGCTTGATGACTGCATTCCTGCCACCGCACATCGGGTCTGAAGATCCCCACACCACACCTTCACCTCGGAGGTGCATACAGAAGGTCTCTTGTCCCAGCCCCAGTACCCCTCCTGCCAGCTTTGGGGTGCAGTCCCCAAACTCTGACCCTCATCCACTCTCCAGGTACGACTCAGTCCTGCCGGAAGACTGCAACCACCCACTGCTCCCTCTGCCAGGGTCATCCTCCCTGTATTCCATCCGGATTGCAGAAGTTCCCGTTTTCTTACGTGTTCTAGACTATTTCAAACAAATGCGTGTGCTTGCCGGATGGCTTGCTCTGAAGCCGTTTCCTTTTCTCTTATTAAAACCTATCTGGCCCCCAAACCACTAAAGCAGCAGGAAATCGATCGGCTCTGCAGAGAGCAAGTGAGTCCCCAGCGAACAGGTTCCCAGCTTGACCGGCCCAGGCCTGGGTCCACGGTCCCCCGACCCTGCTCCAGTCATCTGCCCGTCATCTGCCCGCAACACGCACACAGGATCCCGTCTTTCCTGCAGGATCCGTGGTCAGCTAATTACGAGGAGCTGGCCACGTTCATCTGCAGTGAAATGAGGCTGCGGATTTGCACCACCTGACAGCCACACAGGAACACACCTCCGTATTCATGGCACAGCCAAGCCTGCTCAAATGGCAGACCCCGCTCCAGCTCGACCCCCTCTCTCCTCCCGAGACCCCTGCTCCTGCCCGTCTGCACCAGAAGCCGCTGAGGCACCGAAGCCACACCACAGCCCCATCTGTACCTCCCGACCGCGTGGGAGAATTCCAGGTGGAGAACCGACCACTCCCCACCTGGGAGGCAAACCCGCTCCCGTCCCGACTCTGGGCAGAACCGTCCCTCGAGTCTGGCAATGTTTGGGCCAAATGAAAATTTCAAGATCCCAGAAATCACATATGGCGAGAGAAGGAGAGCCTGGCAGGCCCCGCAGACGTCTCCGAAGGCTGCTCCGGAGTTTCCCAGATAAAGACCAGCCCCGTCTGTCTGGGGGCTTCTTGTGTTCTGGGGGCAGCAGCGTCTCCCTGCTCCCCCGTTCCCACGGTCCTGCCAACCGACGTGAGGCAGCGCGTCCTCCCCCAGCGTCCAGCCTTGGCTGGGAGGCAGCTCATGCAACCCCCCATCCTACAGACCAGGAACCCAAGGCCCAGAGAAGGGCTCCGTCCCTCCCGAGGCCACACCCAGGGAGAGCCCTGCCCTCGGTCTACCCAGGCTCGGCTGGCCTTTCTCCCAGAGGCCCATTCTTCCTGCCGCTGTCCCCAACCCTCGTGGAGAGGGCAAGACCCCTGTCTCCAGCCTCTGCAGGATCTCGCTTCAGGTTTGGGAAAAAAAAAAAAAAAAGGAACATTTCTCCCGTGGCTCGTTCAAGGGCAAATCGGGAGAAATAACAATCCCCTTCTCCAGGTTCTCCATCTTCCTTTCGCTTAAAAACACAAAAGCTTAAACATAAATACAGGGAAATGGTCTGGAAAAATAACCAGTTGGCACGAAACAATTGGCATCTCAGCGCCGCAGAAGGAGTGGAAACTCTGTGTTTCAGAAACCCGGCGCGGGCGCGGCGCGCGTGGTTAACTCCTAACCATTTGGCACGGGCCCTTCAATTGTTGGGATGTGATGGATGGTGTTGATAGAAGAGGTAGAGCCCAAACACGGCTATTAATAGGCTGGATGTGGTTACTTTTAGAACCTTCCTCTCGCACACGCAGGTTCTCTGGCACCAAACCCTTGCCAACCTGCCTACCTTGTGTTTCCAGCACCATCAATGCCACCCATGTCACCGGGCCTCTCCGGGAAAGCTCACTGGAGGGCCCAGAAGGTCGGGGCCACAGGCCGGGAGGGCAGAGACTCAAGGGGTTGCAAGACCTGAAGTCCCCGCCTCGTGCCCAGACCCTCCACAGCCCGGGAGAGTCCAGGAATCTCTCGGTTCCTCCATGGATTCATTTTACCTCCTTCCTTCCCCCAAGAACTCGGGGCCTCCCCAGATCAAGGCAGCAGCTCAGTCCCCCTTGATTGGTCCCACTTCAAGCTGTTTTAAGGCAGAAGGGGATCCCTGGTGCCCGCTGAAGGGCACTGCTCCTGGGAACCCTCCAGACACTAACTACCAGGGTTTGCTGAGGGCCTGCTGCGTGGCAGACCCTGAGTCTATCCACCCATTTCCATTTAGGATCTCCAGTCATCCTCCCAAAAGAGAATCAGTGTCCCCACTGGACAAGTGGGGACACTGAGGCACGGGGCGGTTTATAGAGTTTTCCGAGATCCCGTAGCTTGGAGGTAGAGAAGTCAGACCTGAAGCTCCAGCCTCCTGATGGCCCAAGACAGACAAGCCCTGGGCACAGTCCCTGCTGAGACCTGCATCCCATTGTCTCCACGGATGTGAACACCGGCTCCGTGGAAGCAGCTTTGCAGGTTCTTCCCCTCTGAGCTCCGTCTGTTCCCCCAGCCGCAGCGCTCCTGATCCTGGTTCTCTGTCCTCTACTTGCCTGGGGTCAGCCACTGGGAAAGCCAGGCCGTGGCCTACAGCCCAACCACTCGGCTGCATCACAGTCTCAACATCCATGAAGTGAGAGCAACACTCCTGGATCCCAGGGCTGTCATGAGGCAGAGCAGACAACCAATGTGAGAACGCTCTGTGGCTGTCAGCATTCCCACGCGCTTAGTGCAGGCCACGAGCAGGGTGACGGGACATCCCGGCTACCCGAGAGTCATTAGTGCATGTTACCTGGCGAAACTATTAACATGATACTCTCAAAAGGGTCCCAGTTGATCCCCCTGTACAGACAGCATTTGCTGATGTAAGGTCTGAGGGAATTGGGGCCCCTCCCTGCTCTTCTGCCCCCGTCTCCCAGCTTCCGTACCCCACCGTGGTGGGCTGCAGCACCACCTCCAGCAGACCTTGGCTCATCCTGCCCCAGCCGGGCTCACGGACAGGGATCATTTTGCCAAATCAAAGTAATTATTAGTAGACACTATTTTTAGCAAGTCAGTGTCAAAGTGCCTGGATTAATTGCCATTATATGTCACTCCTTTAAGGTTTATTCCATCGGTGATGGACAATCGCAGTCAAGGGCCCAGCCTGCTTTAACCCTTGGTGGCTTGGATTTCTCAGCACAAAAAAGCCTGTACCCGCGGAGAGGGCTGATTGTCAGAATACACTTGCCACCGATTCATTGTGTCCTGGACGTCAGCTTAGGGCTTTCCTGTTTACAAAGCGCTTTTATGCACAGTTTCCTATTTGATCCCTGGGAGATAGGGAGAGCCACTCCCATCTCACTGACATAAAAACTGAGGCGTGACTTATCTAAGCCATCACCCAAGGTCACACGGGAAAGCCCCAGTTCTTCTAACTCTGCTGCTGAAACACTTCCACGTCCTCTCCACAGACCTGCGGGTGGGCCCTGCATGAGAGCTTGGGATGTGACCCTGGGGTCTCTGTGGTCTAGCACGACCCCGTGGCCAGGTATATGGGGCAGCACCCCAAGGAACCTGGCCAAATACGCCAGATACTGTGTTTGCCAGACCCGTCCTTTATCTGCCTCGAATGTTTCAGGTGACTTGCTAACAGAAGGGGGGGTGCTTCCAGAAGAGTGTGTCCAGCTCAAAAAATACACAAACATGGAGACTCAGAGTCTTCTATCCTCCACCTTCAAGTGAAGCAACATTGCAGCTCTTGCTGCCCTCGGCTCCAAGTCTCCGCTGGGAACTCGGCGCTGCCTGGAGTCTCTCTCTCTCATGGGAGTCTGCTGCTCCTTTTCTCTCCTTTATCCTTTCCTCCCTCCGCCCTCGTCTCACTGTCCGCACCCACATTTCTTCCCTCTTGCACTATTTCTGTTTTCTAGGAATAGGCTTTCAGAGTGCCAGCTAGAGAGTAGAGTTCTGGCTGGAAATAGTGGTGCACCCCTGCCGTCCCGGTGACTCAGGAGGCTGAGGCAGGAGGATCACAAGTTCGAGGCCAGCCTGGGGAATTCAGGGAGACCCTCCAGCAACTTACCGAGACCCTATCTCAAAATAAAAAGTAGAAAAGATGGGAGATGTAGCTCAGTGGTAGAGCGTCTCTGGGTTCAGTCCCCAGTACCCTCCCCCCCCCAAAGAAGAGCAGAGCTCCGAGTGAGACTGTAGAGCCCCTGAGATCCTGCAGCCCCTGGACTCCCAGTGAGTGCTCGCCTCAGATTGTAGCTTGCAGGGACTGGGTCTTATCTGTCTCTCCATCCCCATCCCCTACACAGGACCTGGCACACACACAGTAAATGCTGGATGAATGAGTGGATGAGTGGATGAGTGGATGAGTGAATGAATGAATGAATGAGTGGATGAGTGGATGAGTGGATGAGTGGATGAGTGGATGAGTGAATGAGTGGATGAGTGAATAAGTGGATGAGTGAGTGAATGAATGAGTGGATGAGTGGATGAGTGGATGAGTGGATGAGTGAATGAATGAGTGAGTGAATGAGTGGATGAGTGGATGAGTGGATGAGTGAATGAGTGGATGAGTGGATGAGTGGATGAGTGGATGAGTGGATGAGTGGATGAATGAGTGGATGAGTGGATGAGTGGATGAGTGGAAGAGTGGATGAGTGGATGAGTGGATGAGTGGATGAATGAGTGGATGAGTGGATGAGTGAGTGAATGAATGAGTGGAAGAGTGGATGAGTGGATGAATGAGTGGATGAGTGGATGAATGAGTGGATGAGTGGATGAGTGAATGAGTGGATGAGTGGATGAGTGGATGAGTGAATAAGTGGATGAGTGAGTGAATGCATGAGTGGATGAGTGGATGAGTGGATGAGTGAATGAATGAGTGAGTGAATGAGTGGATGAGTGAATGAGTGGATGAGTGAATGAGTGAATGAGTGGATGAGTGAATGAGTGAATGAGTGGAAGAGTGGATGAGTGGATGAGTGGATGAGTGGATGAGTGGATGAGTGGATGAATGAGTGGAAGAGTGGATGAGTGGATGGGTGGATGAGTGAGTGAATGAATGAGTGGATGAGTGGATGAGTGGATGAGTGAATGAGTGGATGAGTGGATGAGTGAGTGAATGAATGAGTGGATGAGTGGATGAGTGAATGAGTGGATGAATGAGTGGATGAGTGGATGAGTGAATGAGTGGATGAGTGAGTGAATGAATGAGTGGATGAGTGGATGAGTGGATGAGTGGATGAGTGGATGAATGAGTGGATGAGTGGATGAGTGGATGAGTGGATGAGTGGATGAATGAGTGGATGAGTGGATGAGTGGATGAGTGGATGAATGAGTGGATGAGTGGATGAGTGAATAAGTGGATGAGTGAGTGAATGAATGAGTGGATGAGTGGATGAGTGGATGAATGAGTGGATGAGTGGATGAATGAGTGGATGAGTGGATGAGTGGATGAGTGAATGAGTGGATGAGTGAGTGAATGAATGAGTGGATGAGTGGATGAGTGGATGAGTGAATGAGTGGATGAATGAGTGGATGAGTGAATGAGTGGATGAGTGAGTGAATGAATGAGTGGATGAGTGGATGAGTGAATGAGTGAATGAGTGGATGAATGAGTGGATGAGTGGATGAGTGGATGAATGAGTGGATGAGTGGATGAGTGGATGAGTGGATGAATGAGTGGATGAGTGGATGAGTGGATGAGTGGATGAATGAGTGGATGAGTGATGAGTGAATAAGTGGATGAGTGAGTGAATGAATGAGTGGATGAGTGGATGAGTGGATGAATGAGTGGATGAGTGGATGAATGAGTGGATGAGTGGATGAGTGGATGAGTGAATGAGTGGATGAGTGAGTGAATGAATGAGTGGATGAGTGGATGAGTGAATGAGTGGATGAATGAGTGGATGAGTGAATGAGTGGATGAGTGAGTGAATGAATGAGTGGATGAGTGGATGAGTGAATGAGTGAATGAGTGGATGAATGAGTGGATGAGTGGATGAGTGGATGAGTGGATGAATGAGTGGATGAGTGAATGAGTGGAAGAGTGGATGAGTGGATGAGTGGATGAGTGATGAATGAGTGGATGAGTGGATGAGTGGATGAATGAGTGGATGAGTGGATGAGTGGATGAATGAGTGGATGAGTGAATGAGTGAGTGAGTGAGTGAGTGGATGAGTGAATGAGTGAGTGAGTGAGTGAGTGGAAGAGTGGATGAGTGAATGAGTGAATGAGTGAGTGAGTGAATGAGTGGAAGAGTGGATGAGTGGATGAGTGAATGAGTGAATGAGTGAGTGAGTGGATGAGTGGATGAGTGGGTGAGTGAATGCAGTACCCTGCGTGTTCCCAAGGAGAGGAGAACCAAGCAAAACTACTCCAGCGCAGACGGGATCATCAGGTAGAGCGCTTAGAGCTGGGAACTTGCAACCTGAGTCACCTTTAGTTCCCACGTCCCACTGACTAAACAGATACTTACTTGTTTAGAGCCCATTGTCTAAGCCTTTAACTATAACAGCTGTGATCAAAGACGAGGAAAACAGAGAGCGGCCAACCCCGGGACTCCTCCCTCCCCAGCGCAGAGCCGCCTGGGAGAGCAGGGCAGGCAGGGAGGGCATGGTGCTGGTGCCCCCCAGGGCTCTTTCAGGGCTGCTCAGAGTGGCCGCAGGGGTCCCTGGGCAGGAAGAACCAGTGCAGGCGACCCCTCCAGAGGTTGACAGAGGATACCCCAGACCCGGGTCAGGGCCACCGGCCAGATGCACTGTTGTCCCTCCACACAGATGTCACTGACTACCAGGTGGCCACCCTGCATCAGCTGCTTCTTGTCACTTGGGGGCCTGGGGGAAGGGGGGCAAGCCCAGGGAGTGGACTGCTTCATTGAAGAGACGCAGCTGGCCCAGGGCTGTGAGCGGCAGAGCGCCCGGTGGACAGAGGACAGGAGGAAGGAAGGTGTCCCTGCCGGGCTGTGGGTGGACCACAGGGGTCAGGAGTGCACATTCTTCCCGGAGGACTCACCTCTCCCTCCAGCTGCCGCCAGCTGCTGACGACGGCGGGGGACAGCCAGGAGATGGAGATCAGGTGGCCAGCGGTGGACGGACGCGTACAGAACCAGGAGTGTGGGGCCAAAGATGGAGGCGGCCACGGGTGTGGAAAATGTCAGACGGGGACACGTTACAGGTCAGGACACGGATGCCCGCTTGGCCTCAGTCGCCTAGCTGTGAGATGCGGACCTAGAATCACGCACCCTGGACCTCACCCTCCTGCTACCTGTAGATTCCACAGCAAGGAATGTAAAAACCAAACCACGCGCCCCACTCCTTAAAACCACTCGGCACTCCCCATAGCTCCTGGGACACAGGCGAACCCCTAAGTGAGATCCTGGTCTGAGCCCTGCCCACCTCTCCAGCCCCACAGATCACTCACAACGTGGACTCTGGCCAGGGGGAGTGACCAGTCCCGATCCTTCAAAAGTGTACTCTATCTTTTCTGCACTGGGCCTTTGCACGTGCTGGCTGGACCACACCTAGCCTATCACACTCTCGTCCATCACACTCCTGGTCAACTTTTAAGACCCTGCTCCCTCTTAAGACTCCCACTGCCCCACCCTCCTGACCCCCACCTGATGCAGTCGCCCAGTGAGGAACAACCTAATGCATTCGGTATCTGCATACCAAGGGATCCAGGTCTCTGCCATCTTGCTGTGTCTCCCAGCCCCCGGCATCCAGCAGAGTGCCCAACTCCATTAGTGTTTGTGGAATCAATTATCAAATTAAAGAGTGAATGAACCTGGGACACTTTGATAGTGCCCTGTGCCTCGTGTCGCTATTTAACTACAGAGGGGACAACCGCGCAGTGTGGTCTGTAACCTCTGATTTCCTTTCTGCTCTCCCTCCGTCCCTCCCTGTGCTGGAGGGTGGTGGGGTCTCTGACCACGGCCGAGGTCGGGTGAGGTGGTAACTTCACCAGGAAAACAGCAACCGCGACCTAGGGGACCCGAGTAGCACCTCCTGCCGATGCTGACACAGGTCACGGAACCGCGATGGCTCAATAGCCAGGCTGGTGACTGAGTTCACTTATCCACGAACTGAGCCCACAGACATGTGGCCGTGGCCACGGAGTAAACAGCAATCAGCAGCCCTCGGGAAGCAGCGTGCCCACCCCCCACCCTGCCACCCCATCACTGTTCCGGGGCCCTGGCAGGTGCCCAGAGGAAGACAGTGAGGGGCTCCCACAGCCCAAAGGAGCCGCGAGTCTCCAGGAAACCCTTGAGGGCTCCAGGTGATGTGATTTCACAGGCCGCTCGCCTTCCACATTGTTTTCCCTACATGAAAGACGGGTTTGGTGTCCACCCCCTGAGCGCCACCAAATGGCAGGGCAGGGAGGTGTCAGGCAGCAGACCCACGGCCAGGCTGGAGCCGGGCTTGCAAAAGAATGGGTCCCGACGCCCAGGGGACCAAGCGCTGGCATGGGCACAGAGAATGCTCAGACCCCAGCTCAGCTCTCGGTTGGCAAGGCCAAGGACCATCTGTCGCTTGCCCAGGATGGCAGCCCCACCACCCCCCAAGAGCACTTCTAGAAGCTCTGGTGGCTGGGGGGAGTGTTTTGAAGGATGGAGCCTGGAGACAAACACAGACGGACAAGGTGCCGAGCCACATACCAGAGCTGCTTCCTCTCTGCCCAGAGCTGGGTGGGGTCACGGGTGGAGGGCAGGAGCGGGTCCCAGAGCTGGGGTGTGGGGGCGCAGGGAATCGGAGATCTCTAAGGCCCGCTAGAGAGTCTGCCCGGGAAGGCCCTGGCAATTGTCCTGACTCCATTTGGTTTGTCTATTTACCTCTTGCAATTTATCTAGTATTTCCCGAAAGGTCACCGGGTGGTGATTTCAATATGGTAAAATTTGTAGAGATGCTTTGGAAGAAATGTACAAATTTCACAGGTCTATGCTGGCTTAAAGGTGACAGACTTTATGAAAGGCGCCTATGCTGAGGGTGCTTTGGATAGGATTTGGCAAGTGATTGTTTAGTGATCCTAAAGGCCTTGTGCTATTAAAAGAGTCACTGTTTTTCGGGGTGGTAAAAAAGAAATAGGAATCAAAGGCATTTTGCAAAAGGTACAGTCGGTTGGTGGAGAGAGGCGACAGTGGTGCGTGAGATCACAAAATGCTTTGTCACCTTCCAGTTCCCTGAAGCAGGGAACTGGGAGGAAAGACGCTGATTAAAAGCCCAGGGCTCCCACCTCTCCAATCTCACAGGCCCCTCCTGCTTCCCTCTCTCGGCTCCTCATTAGTGAGACCTCATCTTTGTCATTCAAAGGAAAAGAAGCCCAGAAATCGGAAATTGCCTGAGGGGGAAAGCGTCCTCACCGGGGCCCACGGCTTCCAGAGCAGACCCCTTTCCCTGGGCCCAGCCAGGATTCTCCCTCCCTCCCTGCAGCAGGGCCGCTTCCTTCCTGTCAGCCCCAGTGATGCACCACTTCCTGTGGGGACAGCTAGGGAATGGAGGCCGTCTTCCTTCCCAGCCTCCACTCAGGTCGCAGCGCCTCACGCGGTGCCATGGGCCAGGGAGGGGAGTGTTACAGGAGCCTCCTCTGCCTCTGCCCCCCACAGCCCTCCCCCAGGCTCCCCCGTCAGGTCGCCCAGTCCAGACACGCACCAGGGTCCTCCGCCTTTGTCCCCCGGACGCCTTCAGGGGACCTCAGGGGAGGCCGGGTGTCCAGGGCACCTCTCCGCATCCCAGCTTCACCAGAACCCGGGTGCCTAGCCGGAAGACCGAGGGTCGCCCAGAGAACAGGAGGGGATTTTCTGGGTCAAGACCAACCAGTCATAGCCACTTGAAGGCCAGCACTCAAGACCAACCCATCATGGCTTAAAAATGAACCCCCTCCGTCCCGACCAGACCCCGCATGCATGGAGTGAGAGGCAGTGAGACGGGTGACAACCGTCTCCACACACCAAGCTCTCCCCAGGCCCCTGCACCTCTCCCTCCATCCCCAACAAACCCCCTGACACTGGCTCCCAAACTTTGCTGCACTCTAGAATCACGGGGGGAGTTTTTCAAAACCTCCCAACCTCCAGGCTGCCCCCTGAACTGATGGAATCCGAACCCAGCAGCTGGGAGCCAAGCACAGCCTTTTTTTTTTTTTTTTTTAAAGATCCCAGGGTGATTCCAAATGAAGCAAAGCCTGGGGATCCCTGAGCAATGATGTCATCTGTCCTCCTGGTGAGGAAATTGGCACGCAGGTTCCGGCACTCGCCTGACGTCCCACAGATGCTCAGCACGGAATCAGGGGCCTGGTCCCCACCTCTGTGGTTCCAGCAAGGATCCGCTCGTGTCTACCTCTCTGCAGAGCCTCTCAGCTCTGTCTGCTCCGTACTTGTCCCCCCACCCGACCCCAGAGCCCGAGCCCCTCCAGGCACCCTTGATGGTGAGCAGGGCGAGACGTGGAGCAGGCAGAAGGGTGTGTGCAAGGCTGGGCATGGGGGCAGGGAGCCCGCGAAGGGCCTCCTGGAAGTCGTGGGATCCGCGGGTCCTGCTCCATCCCCAACAGACGGTGCCACTGAAGATCTCTCCAGAACAAAGCCCGGGCCTGGCCCAAGAGCATCCCCTTGGGATGGCACAAGGGAAGCACACTCAAGATGGTAAGATGTGAGACACGTGACCAGAGGGCAAGGAGCCCGGAGCGGGCAGGGTCCAGGGATGAGCAAGAATACCCTGAACCGGAAGTGCTGTGGTCCATCTCTTCACTGGCTGTGTGACTTGAGGCAGGTCACTGGCCCACTCTGGGTCTCAGAGTCCTCCTCTATGTGACAGGGTCCCCCCAGGCCTTTGCTCCGCAGAGCTTATGATGGCCTCACCCCAAACAGAAAGGGTCCACACCCCGTTCGGGTGCCCCCCGTCCCTGGTTCTGGGGGCCATCTGGTCAGACCGGTAGGTCAGCACACCTGCTGGACATACAGCCTACGAGGGGGCTCTGGGGCCACCCCCTCACCAGCCACCCCCATCGGTCCAGCCTTGGGGCCGTCCTGAGCAGCTCAGAGTGGAAGTCTGTCTGTCCCTCCTCAGCGGGTGTCCCCAGGAGCGAGGCAGGGGAGGCTGTGAGCACCCAAAGCTCCCACTGCCCACCAGCCCCTGCCCTGCTGCTCCCAGTCCCCAAGGGCCAGGCACAGTCCTGCTCCTGCTCCGGCTCACGCAGGGCCCTCCTGACACAGAGATGCTCCCTGCCGCTGGTTCCCCATCCTCTCCCCGGCATCTGTCACTCTGCACCACACTCACCTTCTGCTCACACCCCTGCTACCAGGGGGCCCCTAGGGAATGGCCAGGCCTGACCCTGGAAGTGCCAGGCATCGCAGCCAGGAGAACGGGCCTTGAGAACATCCTAAGAGCCCCACTTGCCACTTCTTGGCCACGTGACCTTGACTTACTGCTCTATGAAACAGATCAGTAACAGCAGTGACTTCATGAAGTTCTTATAAACATTGTAGACACCTAGCTCAGCAGTCTGGAGATTCCTCAGAAAATCTGGGACCATTATTTGACCCAGTTATCCCACTCCTCAGCATATACCCAAAGGACTTAAAATCAGCACCCTATAGCGACACTGCCACATCAATGCTTGTAGCAACTCCGTTCACCTAGGGGACCAACCTAGGTGCCCTTCAACACATGAGTGCATGAAGAAAATGTGGTGCATACACACAGGGATAGCACTCAGCCATAAAGAAGAATGAAATTGTGGCATTTGCCATTAAATGGATGGAACTGAAGGGCTGGGGATGTGGCTCAGTGGTGGAGTGTTTGCTTAGCATGCACGAGGCTCTGGGTTCACTCTTCAGCAACACACACACACACACACACACACACACACACACACACAAAAGTGAATGGAACTGGAGACTATGATGGTAATTGAAATAAGCCAATCCCAAAAAACCAAAGGTCAGATGTTCTCTCTGATCTGTGGATACTGACTCACAATTAGGAGAGGAGAGGAAAGAAGAGAAGTTCATCCATCAGACAAAGGGGAACGAAGAGAAGGGAGGGAAATGGGGACAGGAAAGACAAGAGAGTGGATCAGACGTAACTTTCCTACGTTCATCTGGGAACACACGACCAGGGTATCTCCGCATCCTGCACAACCCCAAGAAGGGGCGGTCACTCTCTATGTATGTATCATATCTCAAAATATCTCCACGGTCATGTATAACTAAAAGAACACATTTAAAAATTTAAATATACATATATATGTTTGGCTTAGCAAGAGCTGAGTACTTACAGTAGGAGCTCAATAAATGAGAGTGCTTTTATGTCTCCCGGGTCCCAGGCCCTTGCATGACCCCCGGGCCGGGCCGAGAGCTTGGTGCTTAACAAGTGTGTGAGTTGGGCTGAGCCTGTTTGGGGCCTTGACGCTGTGCTCAGCCGCTCCAGGAACTACACCAGGTCCCCACACCTGCCCACTCCTCAGCCAGGGCCAGCTCCTGACATCCCTCCACCGTGCAAAATACAGATTTATCCAGAAAGTAACAGTGCTTTTGGGGAAAGCCAGCTGCCTGGCCCCTCCCAGCCTGCGAGACCTCCCCAGCCAGAGCCCCCCACATCCAAGGATTTCAGGCTGCAACCCTGGGCTCCTCAGGCCCCGCCCGGGCCCTGTCTGAAAGCCCTGAGATGAGCAAGGGCCGCGCAGGCTGGAAGGAACACGCAGAGGGGGAGGCCTCTTCCAGTCGGAGGCTGACCCCTCCAAGGCCAGGGTCAGAAACACCCAGGGAGAACCCAGGCGGCTCCAGCCACCTCACTGTCACTTCCCAGAGAGCCGAGGAAAAGGCACTCGGCCACAGTTACAACTCCAGCCGGCACTTCACCAAGTCCACCGCTTCAGCAGGACAGGCACGGACAAACAACCACCCGGGGACCTCTCGGCAAAGCTGTCTGCACCGAGGGGCGGCTGGGAGAGCTAATGAAGGCAGCTCCTCAGAAAGCCAGGGCCTGCCCGGGTGACTGGCAGCAGGAGGGTGGCCACGGAGGGACAGGGGACAGGCCTGGTGGGGAGAGGCTCGGCCAGCAGGGAGGTGGGGAGCAAGCGCCACCCCAGGGGTGGTGGGGTTCCCCAGTAGACCCAGATCCCACTCCTCTCCCCTCCCACCCCTCCTCCAGCCCCTCCATTATGCAAATCAAGTGACTACACACAGATTTGCATAATTCATGCATCATTAGTACGTGCTCCTGTCAGGCTTTCAGACTTCATAAAGCAATTTTGCTACCTTTAATGGAGAGCCCGCCCCGAGGTTCTAGAGGGAGAGATTCCTGTCCTTTCTTCGTGAAACACAGTCCTTCACAATCTGAAGTTGGGGAGAGAGTCCATGTCAGAAACGTGACCAGACACTCAGTGGACACTTGAGCCAAGAGTCCATCAGGCGCCCAGGTCACAGGTCACGGCGGCCGAGTGCCTCGCATGCTCAGACCACGCAGTGTCGCCGGGGAGGAAGAGGAGGGAGAGGCGTAGACGTCATGAGGGTGAAGTCTCTTTGGGTTCCTGGGCGACTCAGTCACATCCAACCCCAACTTTGTCTTCAGTTTTAATGTTTTACAAAGGGCTTCCGACTGCTCCCACACCCAGTGCCCACAGTCACCCTCTCAACATTGTTACCCGCATCTAAGAGAGGAGGAAATGGGGCGCAGAGAAGTCAGAATCATCCCTTTCAATTGAACCCCGTGTCCCTCCACGTTCCTCCCACTGCCCCAGTCAGTCTTCCCGCACTCTTCCCACCCAGCTCAGACAGCACCTCGCCACCCTTCGTCACAGCCCTCCTGGCAACTGGACGGGAACCAATTGTTCCGAGTTGACACCCAGATAAAACCTGCTTGCCATTCCTGCATCCTATCCTGCCAACTCCCCAGCAGCCAGCCAACGTGGTGACAGAGCCACAAGTTTCTGGGAAGTGCCTGTGGGCTGGGCTCAGCCTGGCTGCTCAGCCTCAGGAACCCCAGACAGCCACCCGTCAGCGGCTTCCCCCTTCCAAGAGGGCCTCAGCTGGAACCAGGGGCACCGGCCTCTGGGAGCAGACCCAGAAGAGGGACTTCCGTGCCCCAGAACCCGACAGGTCTCTGCTTTTCTCCCTGCGGGGCCTACCACACTGGCCACCGGACCATGCAACAGGGCCAAGGGGGACCCCAGCCTCGCTGCACTGCCCCCCCCAGGGCCTCTGCCAGAAAAGGAGCCAAACCCCTCCTTCTGGTCCACGCTGCAGAGATGGAATACCCTCTCTCCTCCCGCATCCAGTGACCTAGGCGTCCCTCCCCGCCAGCCCACAGCCGCCACCTCCACTCTGCCCGGCCTCACCTGCTCCTCCTCACAGGGAGGCCCTGCCCTCCCCCTGGTCCCCGGGCCACAGATGGGGGCTGCTGCACCAATCATGAATGGGCTCTTTCTCCAAATCATCTGGGCCTGCTCCGCCGGGGCCAGACCAGTTGTTTCCTGCCTGATATTTACAGCCACCCCCGGCTCTTTTCAGGAGGATCATTAAGCAGCCTCCTTCCCAGGTGGAGCGGGGAGCACCTGCCCCCAGAGGAGCGTGCTTTATCACCAATCTTGTTCAGAAGTGGCGCTACATGATGATCATAAAGAACAGACCGAGTGTCCTTCCGTCGGTTTTATTTTATTGTTTACGTGCTCCGCCGACCACGCGCCCCCTCCTTGTCTGTACCTCGAGCACACAGTCCTCCCTCCCCTGCCCCTTGGTACCCCACTGTCCTTAGGTGGCTGCAGCCAGCTGGGTCACATGCAGGAAATGAAAGAGCACAGGAATAGGGAAGAGGAGCTGCTCGGCTGAGGCCCAGGAAGCCGGGCCTGGAGACGCTCCTCTGCTCCGCGCTGCACAGTTGGGGGTAATCAAGGCGTTGGGGGACTGCCCTTTGGGACTCGCTGTGCTTACTGAAGGAGGAATTGATGATTCAAGTACTCTGTATGCTGCTGGTGCTGCTGCTCCAACCAGACGCATCGCTGTTCTGTAACGTAGGCCACAGAGCGGCCCCCCAAGCCCAGCCTTCCATCACCGCCACCCCCCAGGCACAGACGGGCAAGCCACAGACTTCATACAGCCCCCCCTGTTAGGAGTGACGGAACCGAGTCACGCCCACCGAGCCCCCCACCACACATCCGAGAGCCCTGGGCCTCCTCTCGGGTCCCTCACACCCACCCCCCCTGCTACCCCTCCTGCCAGGCCTGCCCTCATTCATTTATTGAACAGTCACAGGGGTCCCTGTGTGCCGAGCACTGTTGGCACCGACATGTCCCTTATCTTCTGGAATCCCGGCAACCCCAGAGCACCACCGTCCCCACTCCAAGTAAGAGGATACTGCCCCTCAGAGAGCCCACACATCTGTCCGGGTCACTCTGAGGGAGAAGGAACAGAGCCAGGGTGAATATCAGGTCACCGGTGCCAAACCCAGAGGCCTCCTCTCTGGAGCCGGAGCTGGGCCAGGACCCAGATGGAGCCCCGGGCAGAGGTCCAACCAGAGTCTGGGAAATGCCATGGCAGAGGGAGGCACTGAGGACACAAGGGACGTGCCAACACTGCAAGCAAGGCCAGCGGCTGGGGTGGCCATGCTGACCCTGCTGACCTGCTCTCCAACCGCGCTACCTGAGCGGCCGCAGGGACACTGTTGTTTTGAAAAGTTGACTTGAGCTAGACCCAGGATTCTGCTGGATGTCTTCCTGGGATTGCTCCCAGCCCTTCAAAGCCAACCCATCCAAGATGGATCCCTCCATCAAAGCTGCTCCCAGGGAGATGAACCCTCGTCTTGCCCAGTTCACCACTATTCCTTATCGATTAAAAACAGTAGCCACGACGGAGTCCAGAACCATGAGCCTGTGTTCTCACCGAATCCCCGGTCCACTCTCACACTCCCCCGTGGGCTAAGCGTCCCCCCGCCCTTCCCACGGGCAGAGCCGAGGATCACGGAGCCCAGGCAGCTTGCCCGTCCACACACAGACGCTGCCCAAGCTGCGGCCGAGCCGGGCGGCTCCAATGTGCCGTTGCTATTGCGCCCGTATCTACTCCTCCCCTGTCTTTGAAAACAGGCAGGAAGAGGGTGTTCACCATCTCCCTCGGTCCTGGCCGGGAGCCAGCGCTGATGGGTTCCAGAAGGAGAACCCCCCAGCCAGGGCGCGAGTGCCGGCTGGTGCCTGCTGGCGTGGGCACCATGCCACCCCACTCTCTGGGACCAGCAGGCTGCCTGACGGCTCGCTGCTTCCCACCCTCCAAGAGAGGGCTAGATGTTGAGCAGAGCCGTGAGCCATCAAGCCACTCGACGCTCTCTGCCAACCCAGTTAGTTACCCAGGGAGGGAAGAGTCCCCCCGTTCCCAGGGGGCCTTTTCCCATTGTCCCCGATGGGTCCAGGCCTTCATTCCTCCTCTAGATCAAGGCAGTGACACGCGTCCAGTGTCCTCCTTCTGTGCTCCATCCCGTGTCCTGGCTTGATCTCGCCCCTTGGCCCTGCTGAAATACCTCCACTGATCCTGTGCCTTTTGACAGAAGTGCAGCTCCTCAGCCTGGTGTGCAAACCTCCATGAACGGGGCCCCTGTCCCCTTCCAGCCTGTCTTCCCAGCACTTCTAGGAAGACCTGCCAGCTTTGTCCCTCCCTGAGAGCACCAGGTGCTCTTCAACCCTGGGCCTCTGCCTCTACTGTCCCTTCAGCTGCGAACACTCATGAGGCCTCACACACCCAGTCCCTCCTCCTGGGAGAAGAAGCCCGGCACTAACATCCACAGGCATACGCTTAACACGACCTTGTTCCTCTGTAGCTCACGTGTCTCGCTTACGGCAGCCAGCACCCCCCTCAACTATATCCTGCCTGTTGATGTCCCCAACGTCTCCAGGCTCAGCACCTGGCACAGAATGGGCATCCGTGAAAATGTGCCCGGGACAGTATCTTAAAATCTTGCATGCATGGCTACGGACCTTTCCCCAACAGCAGTCTTCTCCTGGTTGTCAGCTCAGCACGGGAACTTGCTTCTCCAGGTGACCACTGGGGAATCCTGGCCCACTCACCTCAAAAGGATCCGAGCCACGCCTGAGCTGGCACACTCAGCTGCTTCTCCCCCCACCGAGAAATCTGCCACTCACCCAGTTCTGTCTCCCACTCACACGCACAGAAATAATAGCCCTGCGTTTTCCTGCAAATTCCATCTTCCCCACATGGAGACTTGAGCTCCACCTGTTCCAGGAAACACAAAACAAGAAGCAAGATGGAGCAGGCCCAGGAGAAGAGCCGCGTGACCTCACGGGGGCACAGTGGGATTTCAGGACTGTCCCCTTCCTAAAGTTCTCGTTCAGCCCTGGGCTCGAAAGTTCATCACCTCAACGCCCCGCATTGGCTGTCACACCAGGCATTTTCCCCTGTCCAGGCTCCCCTGTGGCCCATACCTCAGCCCCATTGAGTCCTACCAGGACAAAAGACATGGTGGCCGGGCACCATAGTACACACTTGTGATCCCAGCGACTTGGGAGGCTGAGGCAGGGGGATTGCAAGTTTGAGGTAGACTGGAACAACTCAGCAAGACCCTGTCTCAAAAGCAAAAAAAATAAATAAATAAAAGGGGCTGAGGATATGGCTCAGTGGTAAAGCACGCCCGGCTTGCCTTCCCAGTACCGGGAAAAATAAGACACGGAGACGAATAACCAGGAAAGAATTCCATCAAGGCACGAGGCGCCAGACTCGGATCTTCTGACTCCTGATCCAGAGTCCCCAGCCACACAGAGCTGTCCCTTGGGAAAGGGGACAGAAGGAGAAGGACCGAATGGCAAGTCACAGTTAATAAAGCAACCTCGCTCATCTTCTCTTTTGTCTTCAGAGCAAGCCCGTGAGAATGAGTCACCTAGGGCAGGCTCCCTCAATGTCGCAGCATTCACATGGGGTTACTCTTTGTTTCAATGGACGCTACCCACCAGACGCCTGCCACCTCTCTCCCCTAATTGTGACAACCGTAAACGTCTCCAGACTTGGCTCCACGTCTCCCTGGAGAGTAAAAGTGTCCCAGTTAAGGAAAGGCCCCTTAGATCCCAGGTCTCCACCTCCCCCTGACCTCGCTTCTCTCCTGTGCCTGCTCCTTCTCAGCCTCTCCAGCCCCCAGCCAGCCCAGGTGTCCCCTCGGCACCCCTCCCTCCACTCTAGCGGTGGGGCACGGGCATTTCTTAGGCTTCGTGTGCAAGCAGGAAAGGAAATCAGCTTTAACAAAGTGTCAAGTCACTGGATTCAGGTCATTCACATCACAAAACCCCTACAAGGCAGGGCCCTCAGCCCCGTGCAACAGACAAC